>NW_018405875.1:0-221318 GCF_002113885.1 Mizuhopecten yessoensis
TCCTTGATATTCAATACAAAATGATATCATTACTAAAATGTGGTTGAAGGAATAAAATCTTAATTTGGTTTATATTATGACCCAGAAATGAAGTCATATGAACTGGCTATATCTACAGCACAGGGACTAAGGGCAAGGAATTACCCCGAGATAGATTAGGATACCATAAAATATTTGTCTTTTCAAACCATTTTGAGTGTCCTTAATCCAAGCTCTAGTTTAGTCACCGGANGATACCGGCAAAGCGGTACCCGGCAAAGTGCAAAATTGATTATTATGTGCAAATAATCAACAGATTGCCTTCATATTATTTCATGAACATAACCAAAAAATAGTTATTCTATCATATCAAGGTCCTTTTCGCTTCAAACCATAGATTTTGGTCCTTTTTGTCATTATAACTCCTTTTCGTGGTTTACTTCTACCCGACTTTATTATCGGTTTACGGAAGTCACGGGAGATCAGTCATATGACTACGCACATTTTGGCAGTAACAAGCTAATAGCTTAATACCAGAATAGGTCTAAACAGAAACATTATTGCCGTATTAAGTCTATAGATTTACAGGGTATATGACTATGAGAGAGTTTTGTAATATTTTCACAAGTATTAAGCAGGGCCAGTAACACTGCCGATTGAGCTATATAGCTATGAAGACCTTATGATATCGTTAGCTATATTCACACAAAAATTATATAGCTTTATTGAGCTATAATTTCTCCGATTTCAATTTTCATTAAATCAAACCAAAGCCACATAAAACAATAAGGCTTATGGTAATGTTGACGACAAAAAGTATACATTTAGATGTTTATTTTCATTTTTCCTTAATGTAAAATTTCCGATTTTTTTACATCATTATTTTGTAAAAAGAATACTTATATTGAATGTCTTTTGTTATCAACCTAATGATGAAATCTTCTTTTTCAAGCGACTTTGTTTTGTTTTCCTTCAAAAAGAAAATCACATGAAAATAGCTCAAAAGACCTATTTCAGATACATGCAGCTATAGGTCAATATAGTCTTGTCTTTACAGCTATATAGGCAGAGTGTACTGGACCTGTTAAGAACAAACATACAATGTATGTATACGTACCTGTAACCAATTTTTTGGAACAAATACTAAATTTGAAATGTTCAGCGGAACCAGTAGAAGATCGAATGACATGAAATTATACAGTATGTTCGTATATAAAATGAAACTAGTGTCATTCTGAATATTTTCCTTTGGTAAATATTTAAGGATTGACCTTCATTTTGACTGCGTATATGATAGTATGAACGCAGTTGGCAACAAACATATTCTATGGAGCGCTAACGCGCTCCATAAAGAATATGTTTGTTGCCAACTGCGTTCATACTACCGTATATGCAGTCAAACTGAAGATCAATTCTTATATTTACATATTTTCGTACTATGATGGTACACTCAGAATAAAGCTAACTCCAATACATTTGCTTTTATAATGGTTCAAAGCCTCTGTAACGTGCGTAAACCCAAACAAATGAACAGCCTACAGCTTGCGAGCAGCTATGGATCTCCAACATTACCATTATAAGGTCACAATGTAAATTACGTCATCAATAGGAAACAATGGTCTCCAAGGAATCTCACTGCGTATACGGTAATGTATACGCAGTCACAGTTTACACAGCTTCAATGGGAGCGAATGTAAATATAGATTGTATACAGTACAATTACAAAGTATACTATTCATTATTAATGCTTGTCTGGTATCATTCCAATTGGTGCCGGGTCATTTCATCCCCAGTTGTTTTAGCACTAAGTTGTGTGGCAGGGTTCAATTGTACCTAGGATTAAGGTCGCCTTCTAGCCTCGAGCTAGGTCAGTGGTAGAGCGTCCGACTAGGAACCTGGAGATTGAGGGTTCGTTCCCCGGTGGAAGCACACTATTCTCTTTCCGGTTACAAATGGTGTCCGTGGCTCTCCCTGTGGTGACAGGGAGCTAGATCCTGGGTTGTGGTGTTCGAGGGTGAACACATTTAAAAAGAGGGGAGTAGTGTGGCAGGGTTCAATTGTTCATAAGATTAAATAAGGTCGCCTTCGAGCTAGAGGGAATTTCCCTTTAGGTCAGTACTAGAGCGTCCAACTAGGAACCTGGAGATCGAGAGTTTAGTCTTTTTTGTCATTAGACTAGTTTAATCTGTACATGGTCGACTAGATCTTCACATACAATGTAGCATACATCTGCATGAAGTTCTTCAGACAACACAATTGTTTGTAGTTTTTTAAATCATTAAAAACATCGACTGTTATTTATAGCTAAAAAGATATATCTATATTAAGGTGAAACTACCTTGGACAGACTGGATTAGCGGCAAAACGACCAGGATCTATTCCAGTAATAGTATTGTTGTGTTGTACATATGTTTCTATGTTTCTGAAGGATATACAATATAAAACTTATGTTTCAGTGGCTCGTGAGGGTACGGGGGTCGGTACCAGGAACTTCGCAAGGCTATCCTTGCTGAGGTACCTGAGGCCGATGTCAGTGGGCAGGTCGGACGCTCCTGTAAGTATTAATTCTCATCCAATTTATAATATTATTATGTGTTTATAATGCAAATCCATATCTCTGATCATGATTGGATGAGAAATGCAGGGTTCTCTTTTATTACTTTTTGGAATGCGGCAAATGACTTTGGTGTGTAACAGTGTAGCACTCCTGAGAGGTTGACAACCCTGATACATACATGTACATAGTCAAATTGGGAATTTTGGTAATTGTACCAAGATTTTTTGTTTCTAAAGTTTTTGAGAGTATCATTTAAAAGAATAAAACATCCTTATTTGCAAATTAAACATTGCATTGTGGTCTGAATATGCTGAAAATTAAAAGAAAAGTTGGAACTTTTGGAAAGAATTTGGGAAAATGTTGCTATTTTTAGTAAGCCATATGTCATTAAACTTAAATTTGGCCTTGAGATGGTCCTAAAATGCCCCGAGATTACAAATCTCTTGCAGACCCCAAGATAAGAACGGAATGAAGTTTTTAAGATACTGACTGTAATGGACTTTGTAATCCTTTGATATAGAGTTATATTCCAAAGTGACATGAAAATAATTATTGCATTTGTCTAAATGTAAAATTAAAACTTGAAAAATAAGAAAGTCTCAAAGAATTGTGACATCTGTTTTCAACTAATCAAAACCCTTCAAGTCTACATCAACATTTTATGCTAGATATCACTCCCACTACTGTAGATTACAAGAGTATGGTATTTAGTGGTAAAAATTGAAAAGCATACAAATTATATATATATAATTATGATATATGCTGTTGACCTGGTGCATGTCTTCTTTCTTCCAGCAACCTATGAGGTTTCAATAAACGGCCAACTTGTCTTCTCCAAGTTGAAGACACAAGGGTTCCCAGATGAAAAACATGTAAGTACAGGTTTTTGTTCTAGATCTGATGGGATACACTTGGCAAATTATAATGAACCCTTTCACCACTGTAGACCATAATGGACTCATCCCAATAAATGCATGGTAGAGTCCATTAAAGTTACCTAGGGTTGAAAGCGTTAATGAGTCATACCAGAGCTTGTGTAAACTCAGTGTCACAAGTTATTTTGAATTATTTTGTCTCCTCTTCGACAGAAGGTAAACATTTAAGCANTATGTCTTTTCCAAATTTCAAATTTCCCGCTTATTACCGTCAGGTCAGGTCAGTATCTAGAACGGCACAAAGATAACAGCTGACGTCATGCGCCATTTCCTATACAAAATTGAAAAGACTACACAATTTTCGTTAATAATTCATTTGATTTTGCTTTATATATATATATCATATTCTCGATTCATAAATAGTAACAAATGACATTTTGTAAGTAACTAATCAAGTGTCGTAAAACATTTTCCGATTTTATTGCGACCTATATCCGGCACACGCACTCAACGGTAGCCCGCAGCAATCAGGTCCGAGTTATATTTGCAGTCCGGCATGTTGTTGATGATGATCGCGCACCCGGAGAAGGTTGAATTGGTGAAAAATCCAGGCGTAAAATTGCTTGTTGATCTCACAGACACTTGAGATAGGCAGCTGGTGTTAGGGATCAAAGCAGAAGATACCGATAAGTTTGGAAGTGACATTGTTAAGTCGCTCGGAGGGGCAAAGACCAACTTCAGTTATAGTCTCATAAGATGAAGCTGCTATTGGCAGTGCTTTAGTAGTAATATAGAAGGGCTTTGCCACACCAAATGTAAAGATAGTGTATTAGTTTTTATTCTGGGTCTCCCTCTCATGTTATCTTGTCTGGCTGTTACTTTTTAGCCATAACAGATATTTTGATGAAACTTAAATTGTACCAGGAGTAGTGCAGTGCACTGGAATTAGGTCAATTTGAAGGTTGAAGGTCAAATTAAGTGCAAAGTTACCTGCAAAATCTGGTCTGGACCATAACTATGAAATGGAGCAAGATACTGTGATGAAATTTCAAGTGTATCTGCATCTCACCCCAAGTAGTGTGCAGTACACGGTAAACAGGTCATTGTGACCTTCACCCCAGGTTCAAAGGTCAAATAAGTGCCAATTTTCTAGTGAACAAGTTAAAGTAGTTTACAATTTTGCTTGTGGTGCATTGCAATTCAGGTAACGTTTTGTTTGTTTGTTTGTAACAGGTGATCGCCCAGGTCCAGGCTGCTCATAAAGGAGAGAGCATGACGGAGATCACAGATTCTCAGTCTCCAGGCTGTACCATTCTGTAGAGGAGGGGTGACAGACCCGCTATATTAACCTTATCCAACATTGGCAGGCCTTGAACATCATCCATGTCACTTCTACAAGTTGTTCTGACTCCCCTCTGTATCTACAATAGACTCTCCTTCATGTCCATATGCATTCCTGGCCTACCAAGGAGGACACCTTGTTATGTCAAAGGTCAAAATTTAACACAACAAGAAATTTCTACATTTGATTAAAGAGGGAAAACAAAGTAAAATAAAAACATCTTAGATGCAAAAATACACAAATAGCAACCAGACCTGACCATGAATAATGACAATCACAAGTTAAACTGTATGTTAAAAAGGATTGGGACAAATTTAATGTTAAATGCTGTGATAATTCTTACCATAAATTTATATTGTAAGTTTGTAATATTATACAGAATTCAGCTCAACAGAAATGATATCCTGGTGTATTTCTTTATTAAAAAGTTTGTAGAGACATGTTTTTCATTTTAAATTGACAAAAAGGATTCCGGAACTGCTTTTATGCAAATATTTCTCCTGAAATATGGAAAGGATATTGTGTTAATTTATTCACCCCTGAAATTTCACAATGAACTATTCCAACCTTTGAATTGGAAGAGTTCATAAGTGTATTTAGGGGTGAATGAGTTAATTAGTAGGATACGTAATAAACAAAAATAATTATATCTTTTCATTTAGAAGTTACTACTTAAGGAAATATATGTAAATACCCTCATATGTTTGATAATTAATGTTAAGTGTATAAAAACAATTAGTGTGTGTAAATGCATTCAGGCCAAAATAAATTCTGTGTGTTTAGGGTTACAAGGTGAAATTGGTTATCGGGTTGGATCAAATATAAATATTTTCAGAATTTTTCTGACATTGTTTTGTAAATTAAAATAACTGCATTTACTCGATGATTAAACTATTTTAAAGTAAATCATGCTTGGTTTCAACTTGAATGCATGCATACATGCATATCAATGTGATGAAACATTTTTTAAAAGCATATGAAAATGTCATGCCCACCAACAAATTTGAGATTTTTTTAAAAGTTGAAATTAAGAGCAAATGATTTTCAGTGGGTAAGGAACTCTAAACACAAGTATTTGCCTCATAAATAGAACAGATATCACGTAGAAGTGTCCAGGAGCAGGGTTTGCCATGTTTTTCAACTGTTGTGAATAATTTCTTTAATTTTCTCAGTGTTTGAGAGCTGGTGAATCGCTCATGAAATTAAAATGCCGAAGTCCTATGGAAAGGCATCTTAATGGATAGTTTAGATAAAAAACAGTTCTCAACACCAGATAAAGATTGAAGAAATAAATTACCTCAGTTTTGTATATAAATTGTGATATGTTTTATGTTTTTTATTTATTGTATTTTTTTGTTTTCATATATTTCAGAATGATCATATATATAATCTAAGCAATATTCATTAAGTTTTGAAAAGAAGTATAAAACACCAGAAAAACATGATATTACTGTACTTATCCTGTAATACGCTCATGTCTGGTCACAAGCCCACCCATATCTCTTGCAATTCAGTAGACAGACCAACATAGTTTTTCATTGTCCTGTGGTCAACCTACCCACCTGTTTTGAGTCAGAGATTACATGTTGCCCATCTGGACTTATTGCAGGATAAATATTGTATTGCACATTAGTGGAGACAAAATGTTAAGGTGTCAACCAGAAATATATTATCTAATACCCCTAGTGCAAAATAAAAAAATAAATAAAATGATATAATTTTTGAGTTCTCAAATTTGACTTTCTAATTTCAATTGTTAAATTTTAAACCCTTTCTTTAAAGTTGAGATCCTCTATTTTGTTTGGGATCATAAAGACAAACCCACTGACAGCTAATGAAATGTAATTTATCCATTGACTGAGTTCCTGGTCTAGGCAGGCCAAAATATAAAAAAAGTTTCATGTTATTAGAATAGAGATATTCTGGTCACAAGTGATTTTTCTTGATCTCAAAGTGTGTTCCTTAATAAAATATTTTTTATTACAAACATTTTGTATGTTACACAAGAAAAGATGTATTTTATTTCATTTATCATTAACTCATTCACCCCTGAAGACACATTTGAACTCTTCCAATTCAAAGGTTGGAATAGTCTATTATGATATTTTAGGGGTGAATGAGTTAATGAATTGGTGTTCGTTTTGAATATCACACATATGGATACCATAATCTTTGTTTGTTGCCACTTGCTACCATGTAAAAATGGTTGGGTTTTGGTTTGATCATAATTCCATAAACTTTTATTGTCAATATTGATAAAATACTCGCTGTACAAAGCCCATTGGTACAATACCTGATAATGTTACAGCCATCAAGGAATAGCTGAATTTTAATTGGCGAGGTGGTTTGAGATTATCATTTTTAGATAAAAAAATGCATGGTGAAAAAAGGTATTAAAATCCTACTGTGAGGCTATTTATTATTCATGTTAATTATAATTGAAGAGGAGATAACTCGGACAAGAGCCTGAATCAAATGATCAAAAATGAATGTATGATATTGTCACAAATGATCGGTAGAAATTAGGTTATTCCATCACTGATGCTGAGTTTTAGGAAGCTAATTAGCTTTGATCACAGATGGACATAATTCTAAGTACCTTTTGTTTGTTCTTCTGCTTGAAATCCTGGTTAAAGGAGGAAATGAGGACTGCTTATATCATATCTAGTCATCAATAACATTTTGAATAAAAACATCGCACCAGAAACATGGTTTTGGTTGTTTATATATTTAATAAAAATGATAATAATTGGAGGTTCTTATATACCGCTTTATCACAACCTAGTTTGAAGGTCGTCTCAAAGCGGTTCACAAATTATTAGGGCCCCGTATTGGAGATACGGGTGCCCTATAGTAATCACTCTGTCTGTTTGTCTGTCCGTCCACAAATTCTGTTCCTGGCGGATAACTTTGGTATTTATTGACTGATGTACATGAACCTTGGTCAAGATGTTCAGTTCACAAAAATACACTTTGAGGTAAAAGGTCAAGGTTAAAGGTCAATGTCATTATGTTCAAATTTCAAGGTCAAATTTTTACATCTTTTCACTGATGAGCATTTTGTTATGACATTATGAAGCAAAGTTGTTCCGAATTAAACAAAGAGACACACTGAGGTAAAAAGCAAGGTCAAATGTCAAGGTTATTAGATTCAAAGGTCAATGTCAAATTTACATATTTTGACTGATGATCATTTTATTATGACATAATGAAGCAAAGTTGATCAGAATTAAACAAGGAGTAAACTGACCAAAGGTCAAGGTCATTGGGTCAAAGGTCAAGATTAAATTTTGTACCTTTTCCCTGATGAACATTTTGTTATGACATTATGAAGCAATGTTGTTCAGAACTTAACACAGAGTCAACTAACCTTAGGTCCAGGTTATGGGGTCCAAAGGGTAAAGGTCAAGTTTTGTATTTTTCACTGATGAACATTTTGTTATGACATAAAGAAGCAAAGTTGGTCGGAATTAAAGAATAAGTCGACTGACCAAAGTTCAGGGTCACTGGGTTAATGGTCAAGGTCATTTGGGTCCAAAGGTCAAAACAAAGTGGATCTCTTACTTTGATCCTGGCTCTTGATGGAGGAGGTATATAAGGTGAAATAAAACAAATCAAAGTTAACAAATGAGTATTGCACCGGTATATACATTTCTGTTAGCCTGCAAATATGGAGGTGGAAGGAAACAAGACTCACATCATAGTACATGTAAAGTGTATATTTTACTTCCTTGCGATTCTTTTTGAAGTCCAAATGTCAAACATCAAGCTCACCTATATGGGCAGTTTCCACCATGATGATTATGGGGAATATATTGCCACAAGACGGGGCCCTTACTGACCTGTCAGTGTTCTAGTTATCCGTGGTTATAGGGCCTTTGCAACCAGCCAACATCTTTCTCAACTCCCCGGGGAGCATACAGCCCCTGCTGCCATTTCGGCGCTCAGAGCTAGCATTCTACAATTCTAGCACTGCCAAACCACGTACTCATTTACAGCTGAGTAGACTGGAACAAGAGGAGTAAAGTATCTTGCTCAAATATACAACACATTGCCGTGACACGAGTCAAACTTGCAACCCTTCAGTCACAAGCTCGGGGTCCTACCACTAGACTACCATGCCTCCTGAGGGTTCCCATGTAATAGCAAGGGGTACGAAATCCTTTTGCCAAATATTGCATATCACATTGCTGATTTTTTATTTCACATTTTTAAGTATTAAATTTTTATCATATTAATTGATTATTATACCTTACAGTAGGTCATTATATCACTTTCAATATTGAAGCTAATGAAAATTTAGCAAATTCACTGCATCTAACAAATATTCAGATTGACTGATTAAATTTACACTGGTGTCTCCTGATGAACTAAAAGGAACTTGATATCGTGATCTCGAAGTATAAATGATTACTATTTGTGGCAGATTTTAACTGTACATAGGATAATGGTCACCTAGTTTCAGGCTAGAGAGAATTTCCCTTTAGCTTAGTGCACATGGTAGAACGTCCGACTAGGAAGTCTGGGATCACGGATTTGAAACCCGGTGGAAGCACACTACTCTCTTTCCTGTTACAAATGGTGTCTGTGGCCCTCCCTGTGGTGACAGGGAGTTAGAAAACTGGGTTGTTGTGGTGTTTGAGAGCGAACACATTTAAAAATGTGAGTATAAGTGTGGCAGACTTCAATTTACAAAGGATTACCGTAGCCCTCTATCTTTGCAATAGAAATAATCTCCCTTTGGCTCAGTGGTAGAGCCTCTGACTGGAAAGTCTGGGATCTCCCTTTAGCTCAGTGGTAGAGCCTCTGACTGGGAAGTCTGGGATCTCCCTTTAGCTCAGTGGTGGAGTGTCTGACTGGGAAGTCTGGGATCTCCCTTTTGCTCACTGGTAGCTCAGTGGTAGCTCAGTGGTAGAGCGTCTGACTAGGAAGTCCAGAATCTCCCTTTAGCTCAGTGGTAGTGCGTCTGACTGGGAAGTCTGGGATCTCCCTTTAGCTCAGTGGTAGAGCGTCTGACTAGGAAGTCTGGGATCTCCCTTTAGCTCAGTGGTACAGCGTCTGACTAGGAAGTCTGGGATCTCTCTTTAGCTCAGTGGTAGAGCGTCTGACTGGGAAGTCTGGGATCTCACTTTAGCTCAGTGGTAGAGCGTCTGACTGGGAAGTCTGGGATGTCCCTTTAGCTCAGTGGTAGAGCGTCTGACTGGGAAGTCTGGGATCTCCCTTTAGCTCAGTGGTAGCTCAATGGTAGAGCGACTGACTAGGAAGTCTGGGATCTCCCTTTAGCTCAGTGGTAGAGCGTCTGACTGGGAAGTCTGGGATCTCCGGTATGATCCACAGTGGAAGCACACCATTATCTTTCCTGTTATACATTAAAAGAGGACAAACTTTCACTGTACTCATTGCAGAAGGGAAATAACTCTGTCTTCTCAAGACCAACATTTGTAAATAAAAAAACTTATCAATACTTGATTGATGAAAGCAGTTTTATTTCCTTCATGGAAAAAGGCAAGTAATCAACAGTTTAATATATATCTATTTTTTGGGTATATTCAATTTTCTAACAGAAAATGTTCTGTCGTGTCATATTCAAACAAAATTAATTTTTGACATCATAGTTTTAAATGTTACATACTATACATCAAATTGTATAAGATATTTTCATAATATTATGGTGTTTATTAACTCATTCACCTCTGACATTTAATAATGATCTATACCAACCTTTGAATTGGAAGCGTTCAAATGTATCTTCAGAGGCCTAGGGTGAATGAGTTAATTTGATATTACAACAAGAAGCACTGTGAAAGCAGATAAAGACAAGGGCACTTTCCACACATTTTCCAATTAATGTACCAGTGAAAACAATTGTAAAAGATAGGTACAATATTAATGAGAAAATAAATAATTTGCTCTTGGTATGAGCTAACATTGTAAAGCTAATGAGTTTTGCCTGTCAGGCACAGTTTACTTAAACAGTTAATTTGTTCAACTCAAACAGAGTGTATACATCTTTAGTTCTTAAACCATGGTTACTTATATATGTTTTCATTAATAACTGAAGTGCTTCTGCTAAAAATCATTATGAATTCAGATACAGTATGCTGATTAAGTTAAATATAGATTATCTCTAGCTGGATCAGTAACTAGTGACTAGATGGTTCACCACTGTGACATACCTCTAGCTGGATCAGTAACTAGTGACTAGATGGTTCACTACTGTGACATACCTCTAGCTGGATCAGTAACTAGTGACTAGATGGTTCACCACTGTGGCATACCTCTAGCTGGATCAGTAACTAGTGACTAGATGGTTCACTACTGTGACATACCTCTAGTTGAGTCAGTAGCAAGTGCCTAGATGGTTCACCACTGTGACATACCTGTAGTCGAGTCAGTAACAAGTGACTAGATGGTTCACCACTGTGACATACCTCTAGTCGAGTCAGTGACAAGTGACTAGATGGTTCACCACTGTGTCATACCTCTAGACTCGTCAGTAACTAGTGACAAGATGGTTCACCACTGTGACATTTCTCTAGTCCAGTCCGTAACAAGTGACTAGATGGTTCACCACTGTGACATACCTCTAGTTGAGTCAGTAACAAGTGACTAGATGGTTCACCACTGTGACATACCTTTAGTTGAGCAAGTAACAAGTGACTAGATGGTTCACCACTATGACATACCTTTAGTTGTGTCAGTAACAAGTGACTACATGGTTCACCACTGTGACATACCTCTAGTTGAGTCCGTAACAAGTGACTAGATGGTTCACCACTGTGACATACCTTTAGTTGTGTCAGTAACAAGTGACTACATGGTTCACCATTGTGACATTCCTCTCGTCCAGTCAGTAACAAGTGACTAGATGGTTCACCACTGTGACATACCTCTGGATGAGTTAGTAACAAGTGACTAGATGGTTCACCACTGTGACATACCTCTGGATGAGTTAGTAACAAGTGACTAGATGGTTCACCACTGTGACATACCTCTAGACTCGTCAGTAACTAGTATCTAGATGGTTCACAACTGTGACATTCCTCTAGTCCAGTCAGTAACAAGTGACTAGATGGTTCACCACTGTGACATACCTCTAGTTGAGTCCGTAACAAGTGACTAGATGGATCACCACTGTGACATACCTCTAGTTGAGTCCGTAACAAGTGACTAGATGGTTCACCCCTGTGACATACCTGTAGTCGAATAAGTAACAAGTGACTAGATGGTTCACCCCTGTGACATACCTGTAGTCGAATCAGTAACAAGTTACTAGATGGTTCACCACTGTGAC
Organism: Mizuhopecten yessoensis; assembly: GCF_002113885.1. Lineage (NCBI taxonomy): Eukaryota > Metazoa > Mollusca > Bivalvia > Pectinida > Pectinidae > Mizuhopecten > Mizuhopecten yessoensis. Next base: position 12,048 of record NW_018405875.1, read on the forward strand.
ATACCTCTAGTTGAGTCAGTAACAAATGACTAAATGGTTCATCACTGTTACATGTTTTTGTAACTGATCTGTATATATGGTGAGGAATGTTTATCTTTTACCACTTGTAAGGCACAGTACACGTGTTCTATATTATGTATATAATATAAATTATAAAGGTCCTAGTACACCTTAAAACAGGTGTTGGACACTCTAATGGTAGTGCGATGTGTATATACTATATAATATATAGTGTGTCCAGCACCTGTGCATTAAAAGTTATTAAATTAAGATTGGAATTAAAACAGTACCATAAGCAATAGATGTATAAGAATATCTAGAGAGATCATTATAAAATATTAAGATATGTGAACTAATTTGTTCATTTGAAGCATTTCATATTACAAAATTCAAGCTTTGTTCTGTTTTGCAAATATTTCAAAAATTTAATAGGTGATTTCAGGGTATTTTTAGGTCACCTGAGCTTTGCTCAAGTGACCTATTCTAACTGCTTTCCGTCCGTCGTCGTGCGTAAACTTTTTACATTTTCAACTTCTTCTAAAGAACCTGTGGATGGATATTTTTCAAACTTCGTCAGAATCATCCTTGGTAGATTAGGCTAGAAAAGTGTAAAACTGGGATTCCTACCCCAACCCCTGGGGCAAGGGTGGGGCCCCAAAGGGAAAATTAACCAATATTTCAAAAATCTTTTTCTCCAGACTCAGAGGTACTACATTCAATTTAAGTGCATAAAAAGAAAGATCATCAGGGGCTTTATTTAAATTGTTAATTTCAGGACCCCCGAGCTATCCGTTCTTCCTTGGGGAGGGTGTAAAGTTTACTACAGTTTATATAGAGATATAACACTTTTGGGTATATTTTATCCATTTTCAGCAGAAAATTACTCAAACTTAGTCAGAATCTTCTTTGGTGAATGAGGGTATTACATTGTATTATTAAGATTCCTGCCCCATCCCCAGGGGCTAGGGCGGGCCCCAAAGGGAACATTTACCAATATTTTTTTAAAATTATTATCCTTTTATTTGATGACATGACAAGTATTGTATATACTTAGTTTACATGCTGATTTCCACATCACATCTAAACAATAAAATAAAGCTACCAGTACCTATGATATAACTCATCTGACCGCTAAGGCCCTTGTGCCTCTTGTATAAATAACTCACTCGATATTTGAATAATTGTATGAGTATACCCTTCAACATTCATCCTTTGATGTAGCCATCATCTGAATTCAATGAATTAGTGAAATGACGGTATGGTAACATAGTATAAACATTTTGGGTACCCTTACCTAATTAGCGTTACTAGGAATTCCTACATGTCTTTCATAATCTCAGTGAAATTCCCATTTTCTGGGTACATGGTATATTGTCAGGTAAAATATCATATTGTGAGGAATGATTTATACGAAATCAAATCAAAATGTATTATGAATGTGGCACTAGCATCACATAATGTTTAACCCTTTCACCACTGTAGACCATAATGGACTCATCCATATCAATGCATGGTAGAGGCTACTAAAGTTGCATATGGGGTGAAAGGGTTAAAGATAGATTTTCATAGATGTATTCCAACCAAAGCACATCATTCTATGTATGTGAATTAAATGCATGACAGTTGTTTGAAATTTGAGTATATAAATTAGACACAAAAATGAATATAAATAAACAAACAAAAATAAAAATTTCCAATTTGAGTATATAAATTAGACACAAAAATGAATATAAATAAACAAACAAAAATAAAATTTCCAGAGGTCTCACTTATGTCTTCAATTCCTTCACTGTAGACATGCACAGTATCAATATGAAAGATAAATACTGGGAATTTTTTCACTGCAGTTTAATTTTACGCCTTTTTTCATATTTCTCATTACAGCAAACATTAGTACACAACATTATATACATAGCCATCAAATGAGAAAGGCGAATTTAAAATTGAGCGAAAACAGATTAAACTGTTGAAAGGAAAAAATTTGAATGGCCAAAATGTCCAGTAGATACCTCGTCAAGGGAAGGAACTCTAAGCTAGTACAATCAAAAGATGAGCTCTGAAATGGAACTCTTCCCACTTCTTCCTTATAACCCGTTACATTTATGTGCCTGACATTTAATGTATAGCACTATTTCTTTAGCCAGAATAAGTAGGTATAAAATTTAAAATCAATAAATACAATAAAAATAATAAGTGGATTTCACAGCAGCTGCCTTATCAGGTGCTTCCAACATGTATAGTGTGTGCTGGAGGGTTTTCTGCTTTGTGGTAGGACTCATCCTCAATACTCAAGGGGTTACGCTCACTTTCGGTCTCTGCACCACTGTCATAGCAAAACCAAAGGCTCAGTGTGCGCCACCTATGGATGAGATGGGAAGACTAGTTGTATCCGTTGATGTACATTAAAAGAACCTGTTGGTCGCATAATGGTAATATTGATTGGCTTTGAAGTCAGGTGATGCTCCTCTGTATTCTTCAAAGGATTTGGGTGTCAGCCTAGCATTCGGTCAGGTTATTTTTTTACCCGAGACCAATCATAATGCCGCCAGGTTCACTATGACATATAATATTCCAGGGGTGAGGAGAGTAAAAGTGAGCGTAATCCCTGGCAGATCGAGGATAGGTAGGATTGTGTTTCCAAAAACATTATTTTCCCTTATAATTAGTGCCATCTCACTTGAACACGACAGCGCAGACACTGTTGCACCCACACAAGACCCTTTTAGACTCTGGGTTTATTGAAGACCTTTTTATACTCGGGGTCTATTGAGTTATTTGTGCAAGAGAAAAACACATTCTCTCTGACAATTTCGTACAACTACGACTTCAACCCGGGCCCGTATTCACGAAACCGTTCTCCTGCTCAAACATGGATTTTGTGCTCAAACCAACTTTCTAGTAGCTCACTTAGATCATGTTAAACGATCAAATAGTCAAATAAAAACATTGAAAACAGTCTTCATTTTTTTTTCAAATCAATGACAAAATAAGATTTTATTATCAAGTTATAACCGCAATTTTTTTTTTAGACTTGAGCACAAAATCCATGCTCGAGCGTGAGAACGGTTTCATGATTACAGGTCCTGATATACGGTGAATGAAAGTTCAAAAATGTTTTCAGACATATATTATTTCATTCACCAACACTTGGATAACTTAACAATTTTAGTATTTATATACGCAAACATGCATTCATAAAATGAGATCTTGTCAAACTCCTGTTCTGGTTTATAAACGTGTCTGAATTCTACAGGACTCAGCGAAGACAGCTGGTTAACACTGAACAATCAGTATCTGATACGGTTATGTAATATATCATGGTTATTTCAGCACCATGTCATCAATTATTCTAAAAACTTAACATACATACATGTACCCAAACATGAGTCGAATGACATACATACATATAAAATATAGAATATATATACACTTTATTTATTTTACAACAATTATGAAACAAGCTATTTCAACTAATATCAATCGCTCGTGTTGCCCTGGATGTTAGCACACAGGGGCTAGGGTCTTAGTCCATAGTCATAAAATAGAGAGCCACATTCCCTACCGATAGATTGTACTAAGTTTCACTGAAATCTATGCAGTATGTTACGTTAGGAATAGGCAAGACATAGTTTGTTCTGATGAAAAGGGGCATAACTCTACAAGAAAGAGATGAAATGATAAAAGTAACGTTGTTATCAACTGCTATGCACCCGTACTTCAAGTCGCCTTATTTTATGCGGAACTCTGAATTTTTCCGTATTTAAAAAAAAAAAAATGTTGGAGAAATAAGGAGAACATTTTTTAATGTGGGGAAAATATATATAGAGCAGATGTGGCAAAGCTGACTTTGAAAATATTTGAACAAAATCAGAACCAGATTCTCTTCTTTTGTATTTCTCCATATTTCATTTCTCTATAATTTGTTATTTTTTTTTCTGTATATTTTCCTTTTTTNCCCCCCAATTTTTTTTTTACAGTAAATGTGAAAACCAGTGTCAAAATACTACCGTCTGTATTTTTTTCAAATTTTCTACGAAGAAAATATGGAAATCTGAGGTAGGGGCCATGCAGGCATACATTGCAATCTATACAGTACTGTCTGGAACAGTAATCTACAAACAGATGGATATACCCCGATTCCTAAAAATCCCCTCCATCTAACTTTGTTATGAAGATATAATAATAAGATGACCGCAAGAGAAGCTGGAAAGCTTCTTTTAGAAATAAAAATAAAAATAAACTTAACTTCATTTGGGGTAAAAACTTAACCAAGCTTTAACTCATTCACCCCTGATACTTCATAATGGACTATTCCAACCTTCGAATTGGAAAAGTTCAAAGGCGTCTTCAGGGGTAATAAGTGAGTTAATTAGAATACATTTATTAAATGTCAAAATTGGATCAATTAAAGCAGAGAACATCACGGTGTTGTACTATCAACAGCAACAGTTACATCTGTTTGTACTATTTTTGATTTCGAAATCCGCAATAAAAACCACACAACTAAAGGAAGAGCCATTAAGGTTACAATATACAACGATTGTGACAGTACAGGAGTGCTACCAAAGGGAGGTAACCACAGACCACGCCTTGCCGCGTCCCGTATATGATGTGAAAGCCAGGCTACAATGAACAGAGGACACAGTAGCCCAAAGAAACTGTCCCTGTAAACATCGCCCAGCGTCCACAGGATCACCGCAATCGGGATGATGATGGTCGTTGCATGGAAGTGTGGCCTGCTGGGTAATGAGGTAAGATCCTGTAATATTAGAATTAAAAGAAATAAAAATAAGTTTTTATTATTAAACATATATATATGCAAAGGAGTAATCAAAGCATTTTACTGTTTTTAATTACATACAGAACTGTATACTAACACAGGACATAGTGTCACCCTTGTAAAATACTAGCCACCCTCTACCGACAAATGGTTTAAGAAGAATTCCTCTACATCCAACTTCTGACACCCTTTTTTTCATTAACCAACTTGAGATGTGGTTACACCATATGAACATTGTATAATTGAATAATGTATATTTACATTTTGAGTCTGGTGTAGAGGAAAATAGCCGACTGTGATCCTGTACCAGATATAACGCGTATAAACTTAACTTAACTCATTTGGTAGGGTATGAGACTAGTAAGCAGAACACTAACTATAGAGATCTCGGGTTCAATCCTTATTAGAGACATTGACTCATTCACCCCTGAAGACACATTTGAACCCTTCCAGTTCAAAGGTTGGAACAGTTCATTATGAAATGTCAGGGGTGAATGTGTTAATAATGATAATGTCTTCTGTTATGTATACATTGACTGCAGTGCTCTCTTAGGGTAGCTCAGCTACAAAACTGTATATAGACTTACAGTCAAACCTGCTCAAGTGACCACAGGCATTAACTGACCAGCTGTGTTAAAATAAGATCCCAGTTTTAATGTGTGACATTGTAAGGATTTGAGAATTGAACCAGTATTAATTATATAAGAGACCACCTGCAATTAGAGACAATTTTTCGAAATTTCAAAGGGCAGTCTCTAAATGCAGGTTTGGCTGTAGAAATTACATGGAACACTGATTGACAATTGCCTTTCCAAGAATTTACATACAAAAACTCTACACTTACGTGGAATACAGATAACTGTATATATACATGCACACTTGCCAACCAACTCTCCCTATTTTGGAGGGAGACCCCCAATTTTGGACTTTAAAATGGAACATTTTCAATCAGTGAATTTGCTCAACTATTCCTGTATTTGATAGTCTATTGATTTCATTTGAAAGAACAATTCCGAAGATGTCATTTCAAAGTGTTATTTTTTTCTCTATGGGTATATAAACACATTTTATTATGTTTTTAATGTTGAGCTGGTGGAATCTCCCCCATGGAAATTATAAAAAGTTGGCAAGTATTTACATGGTTTGTACTTACGTGAAGGTTTATTGATCGTGCTGCAATAACGTGATCCACGTCCACCAGCATGGCCAGTCCCATACAAATTATACACTGGACGAAGCCCTTGACCCATTGGTCAGAGGTCGGAGGTCGGAGGTCAATCACAATAGCCCAGGAGAAAAACCCCACAAGTCCATGTGTCAAACTGTCTGTGAAGATTCTAAAATGGAGGTTTTCATACTCTCTTGCCAACAGGAAATCTCCGACACTGAGAACAGCGTACAGAAGGAACTCATACAGGATGGTGTTCACATCAATGAAAGTTGAAAATGATGACAGACTTGGCATTTTGTAATATTGGCGTATCAGCAACTCATTTCTTGTAAATCCATGTTGATTCTTGTCAAATCCATTTGACAATCCAGAAAATCCTACATGAGAGTGTCAAAATGCAGATCTGTTAATTCTCCATCTTCTGTCAGGAAATGATGCAATCAACACGGGCTGATAATTGAAGTCAAACCTTGACGTTACTCTTTCCCTAAAATGGCAATAAGAAAGTATTTTGATCATAAAGTTTACCTAAGGGATGTTGTATATATATCACTATCAAATTTTGCGAAGATCTGTTATATAGGGTTTTTACGAAGGGCAAATGAAGTTTTGCAATGGGACAGCAAATCCAATTTGGTCTCTTCAATGTCTGACAATCTCAGTATAGGACTTAGGAGAAAACATGTTATGTAGGGGGCCCACACATCATATTAGAGGCCTCTTGGCTAGGATACAGCATGTCTAATATTGGTTACTTTAAAAGTCCTTTAAACAGAAGATACAGAAGACCCAACACTTGTTTTTTTCTGCTGCGGGGGCCCTCATTGGTCACCTCTTATGGTCATGCATGCACTGGGATACATCAGGCATCTTTCCCCAATTCTACTCAGGTTATAGAGCATACAAACAGTACTTATAGAGCAGTCTCCATAATATTATGAGAGTCTTTAATGTCATTTATTGTGATGAATTGTAAGTTCCTTTCATGGAATATTGGACAGGTTTACTCGACTGGGTTGACTGGTGGCCACCAGGTACTCAATTGGTAGAGCGTCCGTCTAGAGTTCGGAGGGTCCCGGGTTACTTATACACCAAAAAAGATCCCTCTAGAACTTCCCGAGAAATAGCGATAACAAGAATTGTTTAAGGACAGACAACGGACAGACAGAAGGGTGATTTGAATAGCCCACCATCAGATGATGGTCGGCTAAAAAATTAGTATAAGGTGTATATTCTTTTATACACAAATCGATAATACGTCGCACTCCTGTGCAGTAAGGCAGTGTTTTCCCCTCAAATTCCTTAGCTGTTACAATAGTTATAATGGCAAACATGCTGTAGGTCAATCGTTATATCAGTAACTTCCCTTCCTCTTCTGAACTCACCCGTCACATCATTTAGCAACCACAGGGCCCTGATAGTTTGTTACAGCTATATTCACCTATAAATTAAAGCTGTATTGAGCTATAATTTCTCAGATTTCAATTTTCATTTAATAACAGCAAAGTCACATAAAACAAAAAGGTTTATGGTAATGTCGACTACAAAAATATACATTTAGATGTTTATTTTCATTTTTCATAAATGTAAAATTGCTTAATTTTTTACATCATTATTTTTTAAAAAGAATACTTATATTTAATGTCTTTTGTTATCAACTAATGATAAAATCTTCTTTTAAATGCGACTTTGTTTCGTTTTTCTTCAAAAAGAAAATCACATGAAAATAGCTCAAAAAAATAGAGCTATTATTTTATATAGGTCATTACAGCTATATATAATATAGCTCAATCGGCGTACTGGACCTGCTAAACTAAGGTGTTCACAGTTAAACTAGTTTACATATTTCACTGGTTTTTATCGATTTTCGGTAAAAATGACACCCAATTTTTAGTATAGATCATAAGGGTGTCAATTTTTTGGTCTTAGTTTAGGTCCAAATATATATAGCGGTAGGTCCCTGTGATAGCAACATGAACATAAACATGAGAAACGAACCTCTGAAAAGTCTGGAACAGATAAGACAAACTAGGGCCTCATGTAAGTACAACATGGTTGCCTATTGAAGTCAGCAAATTTGTCGTGTCTGAATTAGAAGTCAATAACTGTATCGGTTATTAACACATATTTACCAAATATAAAGTACACGTAAACATTCATAACATCATCCATGTGTGTTAATGTATACCGGATGTAGCGCATGTCGAACGCGCCTATACACCTTGGGGTGCTACTAATGATCAGAATGCAACTAGACTGACAGGAAAACATAAGGTTTATAACATTTATAATCGATTATAATTTGGTTTTGTAGTATTATCACGCAAAGGTAATATATTAAAATTATACTTTCAATACAGCTATATTGAAAGCCAGAATAAAGTGACAATGATATTTTTTTTTTTATATATTAATAATTTCTTAACTTAGTTGACTTGAATTCATCTGAATAAGTCTGACACATATTATATTATATATTAATTAAGTATATGTAACAGAGGTAGTTATTTTTTCAACGCCTCCGCTAGGATTCGAACCCAGGACCTTTGGCTTACTAATCTTAATTCTTCTAAGTAGCCGAGTCGGTAGGAAGCGCTGCATTTTACCAGTGTGATATAATATTTCAATGCTATGCGTGCTTACTCAATTCTCTTCGTGCTGAAGGTATAGTTCAATCCTAAAAGATCTAGCTGGAGCAGTTTATGTAATACACTTTGAGTCGTATAGACAGCAAGCGTTTTGTATACGTTTGTAATATTTCCTATGAATAAGATGGAGTCATAGCTTGACAAAGGGACCGGTCGGTCTTGAAACGTAGCGACACGTTTAATACGTACATTGTTTTTTGTAGAAAGTAAAACTTTTATATCATTTCCTATGAATATTTCTTGATCCAAGACAGAATTCCGTAGCGAATTCTAGACTCGCACCCACAACAGTACGTATTGCATGATGAATCATCACATGACCCTGTAAATCGTCTTCATTGATACCATGGCAACTGAACATGAACGATTGTCGATCTACCGGTAAGTTTCACGGTAATTTTTTTCGGACATCTGGCGGTTTACAATTGTACTTGAATTTCCATGTCAAAGTAAACGCAACTGCACAACAACAGACATGTTAGCCCGAGTTTTATGTGGCCCTAACACCAGACTTCCCCTACCAGACATGTTAGCCCGAGTTTTATGTGGCCCTAACCCCAGACTTCCCACACCAGACATGTTAGCCCGAGTTTTATGTGGCCCTTACACCAGACTTCCCGCACCAGACATGTTAGCCCGAGTTTTATGTGGCCCTAACATCAGACTTCCGACACCAGACATGTTAGACCGAGTTTTATGTGGCCCTAACACCAGACTTCCGACACCAGAAATCTATAGATATGTCAAAATGTTTAAGTCTGGTGTTAGGGCCAGAGGAAACTCGGGCTACAGACATGTCAGACAATGTTTATTCTGACCGCGAACAATACCATGGCAACTGAACATGAACGATTGTCGATCTACCGGTAAGTTTCACGGTAATTTTTTTCGGACATCTGGCGGTTTACAATTGTACTTGAATTTCCATGTCAAAGTAAACGCAACTGCACAACAACAGACATGTTAGCCCGAGTTTTATGTGGCCCTAACCCCAGACTTCCCACACCAGACATGTTAGCCCGAGTCTTATGTGGCCCTAACACCAGACTTCCGACACCAGACATGTTAGTCCGAGTTTTATGTGGCCCTTACACCAGACTTCCCCCACCAGACATGTTAGCCCGAGTTTTATGTGGCCCTTACACCAGACTTCCCACACCAGACATGTTAGCCCGAGTGTTATGTGGCCCTAACACCAGACTTCCCACACCATACATGTTAGCCCGAGTTTTATGTGGCCCTAACATCAGACTTCCGACACCAGACATGTTAGACCGAGTTTTATGTGGCCCTAACACCAGACTTCCGACACCAGAAATCTATAGAAATGTCAAAATGTTTAAGTCTGGTGTTAGGGCCAGAGGAAACTCGGGCTACAGACATGTCAGACAATGTTTATTCTGACCGCGAACAATACCATGGCAACTGAACATGAACGATTGTCGATCTACCGGTAAGTTTCACGGTAATTTTTTTCGGACATCTGGCGGTTTACAATTGTACTTGAATTTCCATGTCAAAGTAAACGCAACTGCACAACAACAGACATGTTAGCCCGCGTTTTATGTGGCCCTAACACCAGACTTCCCCCACCAGACATGTTAGCCCGAGTTTTATGTGGCCCTAACACCGGACTTCCCACACCAGACATGTTAGCCCGAGTTGTATGTGGCCTTAACACCAGACTTCCCACACCAGACATGTTAGCTCGAGTTTTATGTGGCCCTAACACCAGACTTCCAACACCAGACATGTTAGCCCGAGTTTTATGTGGCCCTAACCCCAGACTTCCCACACCAGACATGTTAGCCCGAGTCTTATGTGGCCCTAACACCAGACTTCCGACACCAGACATGTTAGTCCGAGTTTTATGTGGCCCTTACACCAGACTTCCCACACCAGACATGTTAGCCCGAGTGTTATGTGGCCCTAACACCAGACTTCCCACACCATACATGTTAGCCCGAGTTTTATGTGGCCCTAACACCTGACTTCCCACACCAGACATGTTAGCCCGAGGTTTATGTGGCCCTAACACCAGACTTCCCACACCAGACGTGTTAGCCCGAGTTTTATGTGGCCCTAACACCAGACTTCCGACACCAGAAATCTATAGATATGTCAAAATGTTTAAGTCTGGTGTTAGGGCCAGAGGAAACTCGGGCTACAGACATGTCAGACAATGTTTATTCTGACCGCGAACAATATAACTAATGTGAAATGGCTAGAACGCAGTACAATTGCAATGCTATATCTTTGGTATGTAATGCACTTAATGAAATATCTCTAGTGGAATGTTAAAATACTGTAGATGCCATGTTTGTTTGTTATTGAACGAAATCCCGTTAATCTATCTTAGAAGCGTGTTTATTAAATGTTGAGAATGATGAAAAGTGTTGTATATTTATGCTTTATTTTCCTCATAACGCTTTAATATAGGCTAACACATAACTCAATGGAAGACGAATCTTTATAACGGAGGGGAAATAAATAAATAAATAAATAAAGGAGCAGAAGGTTGCAGATACAATACAGCGTGTCTAGAACACAAAATAAATGCGTATTTGTTAAGCTATAATAAAATAACTTATTACATTTTTTGCCAGTGAAATATCGGATTCTATCAACTTGATAAAATTGATATCTTTTACACTGTGATAAATATCAAAAGTGATATTTTCACAGTGTGAAAATATCACTTTTTAGTATTGACCAATCATAACGGTATCTTCTATTCGCTGCATTCAAAAGCAACGATATTTTGTCACAGATTCACATGAAGCGACGGTAAAATGAGTGGTTGTTATGGTAAATGTTTGGTACACAGATTTAAGTATATTTGTACCAGTAATGACATTTTTATAAGCAATCATACCAGAAAATAGCAGAAAACGTCGAAATTGCGTTGAGAATGCCACTCAAAATGACGCGCAGCCTTGTTGTCAAGCGTGCCGTCATTATAATATATCAAAATATTAGCCATACTCGTGAAATATATTTGTTATTACTGAAGACAACATTAAATATCCTCTATTTATTGTACTGGGACGTAAAGTCTGCGTTACAAGAAATCTAGAGATAGGTCTACAGGTAATCAAAATATCTGCTTATATTTTATTTTTTTATTTTCCACGATTACCAAAATTTATGAACACGTTTACATATTACATATAATCGTTTACTATCAACATTCTATACATTGAAATCATTCAATCTTCCCCAAAAACTTACAAAAGTAGTTCTACCAGGACCTGTCTGAAATTCCCAAAGACATTTATAAATGCTTTTAACTACTTTCGTCGTGTGTAGTTTCAACCATTAATTCAAATAATGAAACCAATTTCGTTTAATGTTTTCAAAACAAAAAGATTTATTTGGTTTATGTACATCCGTAGTAGAGATCGTATTGTCGCTTCAATACCGTTGATAACATCGATCTTGAATGTGAGTACGGGCACTTAATAGGCGACGTGGGTGGTCGATAGTCGTACTGCCTTTTTGGGTGATGTTTCCCGTCAGATCTTGCCAACATATCAGAAAACATTCGTCGATAGTTGCACACACACCGGCCCTGGCTATATGCACAGGACGGCCCACAAAATCCACTATCCACTATGTAAGACAACGAAAAAGATATCTAATATGAATGTGCACAACCAAACGCAATTGTGAGTAATGGGTTTACTGTTCTTGTATTATGATCGTGAGGTCTTAGAAATTGTGACGTCATAATGATAACTGTGGAAATAGCTAGCGATTAATTGTTCCATTTACTTGAAATACATATTAAATTGTGAAAAATCAAACGAACATTTAGATAATGAATATCTTTGTAAAAATCATTAGGAATAAAACTATATTAGTTCATCCTTATTCGTCCAGGGGTTACACTCATTTACGTTCTCTGCGTGCGAGGTATATGTCCTGACAAAATTGAAGGCACAGAGCCAGCAATTTGATTCGTTTCATGTCTGACCAATCGCACGACTGGTGCCTTTAGGATGACCAATCGAAAAGCTGGTGCCTGGAGGAACGACACCATACTTCAAAACTGGTCAGTTTTACCATTCGGCTGCCGCGCGATTCTGTTGTGACATCACAAGATCAAACTAATATACATGTATCATCCGAAAGGTGGCGCGTATAGGGCCTTCGGTGTTGGCATTACATATTCCAAGGGGTACATAAAACGTAAGTGGGAGTATCTCCAGGAGCTCGAGGATGGCGTTGGTTATGACGACCTAACACATTTCAGTGTAGAATGAATCACCTCAGAGAGCAAAACATTGGTAGATTATTGAAACTTAACACAAAAGATAAAACTGGATACAAGGCACATTAACATGAAAAGTCATTCAGATTAACAGAGCCATCAAGTGTATCTATAATTTCATTATTAGACCCTCCATGCAGTATTTGTTTAACTGCTTTCCCACAAAAACATGCCATATAAATCATATCCCAATATCTCACAATGCCTTGCATGGAAATATATACTTGATTGAAATTTGAGAATTTCAACAAAAATAAGCCAAACTCTAAAGTGGAATTGCTTTTTCGGGATATAACTGTTCAGTGTTGCCATTTAGAGGTAAATAGCTAGAAAGGTTGGTCAGGAAATCATTTTTTTTTTTAAAACCAATAAAGCAATACGGAATCATGGGCTAAACAAAATTCATGTTATAAACATGCGACTTAGAATATTTTGGAGAGTTAGGTTACATAAGTAATTTTAACTCATTCAAGGGAACAACTAGGCATGGTTTTTCTTTTAGTAAAATCCTCGTTCTGTTGCAGGTAAACACCTCCCAATTCTTTTTACAGTTTTTGACAGTGGTAAGGGAATCTTAAACACAAAGTTAAGTTTTAGATTCATCGCTTTTTGACAACCAACCAACAAAACTTGTAACTTGTAACTCATAGGTCACATTATACAATGTTACACTGGTGTAATGGAATCTTACCTGTGACTACACAGACAATCAACACAGCTATCAGCATCGCAGTCTTCATGGTTACTCAGCAGCTTCGATATTGTTGAAATCTCTAGTTTCTCAACACTGTTCCCTTAATTGAAATATTTTTATGTATTCTCCTATCAGGAACAATTGTTCCATTCTTGTCTTATCTTATTCGAAAATAATTTGCTGTTGGGCGTCCAATCCTGGATCAAGTTTTAATCAGGGAAGTAACATGCTAGGTCAGTGGCACATTAAGTGTAATGGCTGCCCTGTAGATAAAGAGGTTGACCCCAAAAGTTTCTAATGATTTCATTGACTTTTACAACAGCTTAATACTGAGTAAAAGGTCAGTATTTTTTCTATTAAATCATTGATAAAATATTTTGAATGAAACGTCTTTTTGGTTGGATTCGACGGTTTCAAACTAGAACGAGTTTTAAAGAAAGGTATTGAAAGGGGTTAATGAAGTGAAATGAAGTGTTTCAATAAAAACGAATTTTATGGTGCACGATTTCCTTCGAATTGTATTACATATATTGTAATCAAGAAGGTCGTATTTGCTAGGACGTTTGTATCTCTGAGAAATACATTTACGCATGTTATCCGAAACGAAGATTACTAAACTTTCTCGTTTATAAAGCTGTCTGTGTAATGTACGTTAAAGATCAAACGTATAGTTTATCACGGACCCATTCCAAAGTACAAGGAGAATAAAATCCAAGTGTTCCGGAAGGGTAGGCGTCTTCTGCCTCATCGACAGAGCATTGTTAATATGATGCTACACTAAACATATTTTGACATTGCGATTGGAAAACCGGAATTTTTCACCCAGAAAATCATGTTTCGCTATCGAAAGGACAATTAATGTTATAATTATACCGCAACAAAACAGTGGCGTGGGGGAAATTGACATGTTTTATGTCGTGTTCATATGCTCAATAGAAGTCAATCAGACACACTGCTGTATAGATGAGGTATACTGATTTAATTATCTGACCTATTCAAAGTACATATCAATTTGTCCAGATGGATGCTGGATTTTTGAAATGTGAAAAATATTGATATGATATTCGACAAAAAAAGACTGCAGTACCATTGAATCATGTTGAATACCCACTCGTATTTTATATGTTTACATCTCTTTTTTGCTATGTTTACCTGAGTCCAGTCGTTAATGTATTGGCTTTACCTGCTGAGTAAGCAGTGCTGACTAATCATGTTCTTAACGTATTATCTATGGTATTCAACATTTCTGATGAGATTTTTTCAATATAAACATCGTGCATCATCACAAAATCTGGCATTTATTGTGTTTAATTTTGTAAAATAAATCGATAAATAGAATCGAGCTTCCTTCGATTCAGCGACTACAATACATATATAAACATTTGAATTGTGTCCGATATTAAGTAAGGATACTTTAATTTAACATCATGCAGTAAATACCCTTTGTTATTGGTGTCATTACTTAACGAACATTACAATGACTACAGAATAATCGATAAGAGTGGACATGATAACGCGTAACGTTGACGACTGTGTGAAAAGGTAAAACCAACAGTTGAGAACGGGACTGTTTTTTTTGTTCAGCTAGACATTGAATGGGTTTATAGAAATATCACGTGAAACTTATAACTTTCTAAATGAAACCTATATTTCACATTATTGTCTGTCAATAGACAATTGATTGATATATGTTTTCGAACACAGAGCTGTCGCAACTTAGCAGATTGTTGAGCGTACATACGAAGTAAACTGTATTTGGAGCACTGTGGCGAAGAGAGATAGCAGTATGTTTTGTTCAAGATCTATGAAAAAAAGCTTTTTAAGACTACTGTTGTTTATTAAGCATGGTCAATGGATAAAGAAATTATCACATGAGTTCCGAATAACTACAGCAGATGACAACAATGTTTAGGAGTCCTAGTCATCTTCATTGTTATTTTTCTTTTATTTCGGCATAATAACAAGAAAAGATAATGTTTTATCTCTCTTGAACTAACGAAACAACGAACATCTCATCGGGGATAGATATGATGTTTATGTTCCAACCCGAACCTTTGCAAAAGTAGATATGGACAAGGGATTGCTTGGTTCAGTTGTTAAGTGGCTGGGCCAAGTTAAGTTTGAAACCGGATTAGCAACCAGTTTACCCAAAGGTTTGGTCTGCCATATATTCAAGATACATGTTCATACAAGTGACTACGGAAATTCTGAATAAAACCTTAAATGTATCAAAATTCAAACTGAATGTCTGAACACATGAAATGCAAACATATTCCTGAATTTTTAGATTTTTTCCTTCAAAAATTCAAATTTTACATTTACAATTCACCAATTGGTTTTTGAACATCTAGCCCCAGATCTTGTAGAAAGCAGCTTGAGTTCAACTACTGGTAGGAGTGTGTCATTTCGAGAAATATTAAATGTTATATTATTATTAGGGACTCGCCCTCAGTAGAATTCTTCGATGTTTATTATCAGTTTAGTCTATGGAATACTACTCCAACCTGTACAGATTTATAAAAAACAATCAAATAAATAATGATCTGTTTATAAAACTAAACTCCAAAGTATTGGAATGAGAGAGCAATCTGTTCAAGCGGCAGATGAAGGAAGCCATCTGGATACGCCGCTGTGGGCAAGTTCTAAATCGAGATGAGGGGCTCATAAACTCTCGCACATCTAGACCAAGTATTAATCAAAGCGTAGCTGAATCGAGTCATTTTGGTACATATATGTATATAACAATTTTTGTACATACGCTTACAGCGAAGCCGAATCGACATCGATTTTGTTGACAACTCGTACACATTTTACACCTTTGTGTGCATACATTTCACTGTCATTGGTCTGATGAAGGTGACAGTGTACATACCGTACTAGTCATCGAAACGTCACATAGACACTTTTATTGGTTCAGTAAAAAGAACTTTTCATAATAAATAATTATCTGTCTTATACTCTGTGAATGTGGTATTTCATATCATAGTTTACTTTTAGTTAGTCCTTTTGAGGTTTAAGAGTAAAAGTAGTTCTGATAGATCAATCGTAGTTTAAAAAATAACACTTTATTGGGTAAGAGTGATGATATTTGGTGGGATGGATTTCAATCCCATGTGAGGGTAATAAAACTTTCAATCTGGAGAATGGCCTTCTTCTTCTCTAGCAGTCAATGAAAAAACCCATCATTATTAAGGTAACAGCTTCGCCCAAGCTGCAAAAGTTGGGTTCCACTGTGTCCTAATGTTCTTATTCTGACTTTATGTCTATTGCATATACATTTCGGTAAAAAGATTAAATAAAAGTATTCCATAATGATTCATGACACACTAATAAATGATTTGAGATAACTTATGCGGGAACCCCTTGCAGAATTATTATAGAATTGTTTTGGTGCTCTCCACTACGGGACACGCCAAAATGGATTCCAGGATACAAATTAAAACAGTTTCTATTAATGAAGATATTATATATCATTTACCAAAGATAAAAGTATGTTACGAAGACAAGGTTAGACTAATAGTAATGAGAGAAGATAATGAGCCAAATTTGTCCTGCCTTAGATATATCAAATAGACTATCTAAAGGGAGCCAGAGGTAGCTCCTAACCCAGTGCGCTTCCTTTTGATCTTCGAACGGTAGTCTTCACAGGGAATTAGGTGATCATACTTAAAATAGCCATATGGGTTAACATATTCTGTCAGGGTTAGAGTGGAAACAAACAACATCAAGGCATAGTGTACATAGGAAAGAAAAAAAACCAGATTCACTCAGCAGTGATTGGCAGGATACTATTGTTCATTTTAACTAGTTGCTGCCATGAATGTGTTGACTGAAACAGAAAAAGCTCAACAACTGTGCTAGATAGGGAAGAGCATATCGTACAGATCAAGTAGCTACACATGGACCCTGGGTTTGGTATCCTCCTTATCTATACATTCAGTAAGGGTATGATTTGTTGACATCCTCATGACCTGTACCAGGTTGACTTGTAGCTACACATGGACCCTGGGTTTGGTATCCTCCTTATCTATACATTCAGTAAGGATATGATTTGTTGACATCCTCATGACCTGTACCAAGTTGACTTGGGAGTCATATTTTTAGTGTTCAGTGAGTTGTATGTTATACCGTAGTTGATCTTAAAAACCCCCACAGTGAAACAATACTTTAAATAATTACAAACATTGTGTAAATTACAGTCGATGGTTTTTCTCCGGGAACTCCGGTTTCTTCCACCACCACCACCACCACCACCTGACACGTCCTTAAATGACCATTGCTGTTTTAAAATAGGACGTGAAACACAAAAACAAAAAACACCTAAAAACGTGGGACATCGGTAAGGGTACTGAAAACAATGAAAAGCGACTGTTACCAGTTGTCAGGACTGAATTCACCGAGATAGCAACAATGATTGTGACCAGTTGAATTCATCCACACTATATACAAATTCGAAAGTAGGAAAAACAGGAAAAAGAAAAAGAAACCTTATTATGGTATTTATATTCTTAAGACTATTCTTACATATCAATATGTACTGTAATTAATGTGATGGTCAATGGAACTTTTATATCAGTTTGTAAAGCAATAGGCTTCAACTATTTGATGTAAACTTTCAATTAAACAGGTTATACAGTGTTAAGGTTGTAGAGAGAACTCAACTCTTCGAATGGCGGACTAAGACTGACTTTATTACCAACGCTATTGGAGAGTTTCACATCAAGGGCGATAACTTATAATGGCTTAACCAATACTGTTACAAAGGTGTTATCCCTAACACTGGTATGCCTGTGCGACAACTAGTTCAGCTGTGACCTACATGGATATTGATCACTGGTCCCAGTTCCACATACTTTCATGTCAACAGAATGGTCATACAAAGAGAGCAGTTTCGATGGTCTTTCCAGGAACAGAGTCCCGACAGAAATGGAAAAAAAACGAGCCACACTGGTAACGAAGGTGTTGACAGACTTGCAGGATTAGGTTTTGTGTCTTTTACAAACACGACGGTAAGTTTTAAGTAAGTGCCAGTGTATTAAGCATTTTGCTTTCATATTCAAGAAAAGCTTCGTCCAAGCTGTATAAGTTGGGTTCCATTGTGTCCTCCTGCACTTATTCTTACTCTAAGGTGAGAGGACACCAGAATGGATCACATGACCATCATATATTCAAGAACTTTGCCAAATTGCAGTGACATTTTAGTTAACTTTGGAATTACAAAAAGGTTTGAAGAATTTACATGTTCCTGTAAGTATTTTGTTGAAGGAGTTATGTACTTCTATACCATTGCTTAGTTTGAAGTTAGTAGTTTAATCAGGATAGATTTGTTTAAATCTAACATGGTTTTATTTTTAGACATTAGAATTGGTAAAGAAGGAGGTCAGTATTTACATGTTCCTGATATGCAATCTAATGTAAGGGAGAAAACTTGCTTTTTTTACATTTTTGAAGTTATAGATATCTGTATACAGGCAACAGTGTACCCCTTTCTAAAGTACACCCTAGGTGTTCGAAAGGGTAGTAATGATTAGACAAAGTTGTATTATTTTTAGCCTAATTGTTTATTTTATATTTGTGTATCCTTTTATTGCAGTATAACTTGAGGTTCGGTACGGTTACTCTATCAGATCTTTTAGCAGACATCACTGGTGTTAGCTATTGGTTACAGGGGTGTTTTCTATATAGATAGCCGGATTTTGGTGAGTCTTTCAACACGTTTTTTGGTTTGTTTTTGTTGTTTTGTTAGGGTTTGTCGAGTTGTAAATTTTAGAGAGTACAGTCGTTAGATTCGATGTTACCTTTTTTCAATCCCAGAGAAAAACGACGGTCTGTGGGAACAACAGGTCATAAGTCAAACGGACTGTCCGCCAAAGGTGAGGATCTGATTGGTTGATTAGTTCGCGCACGCTCACACGTAAGCGTGGGTTATTAACAAAAATCTAGTCGTTCAACACTGCTTGTTGACACAGTTACGTCACAAAAATTAGTTCGACCAGCTCTAAGTGCATAGGCTCATCCGTCATAATTCTTGTAACAATAGGTTGCTGATAAGTGTCAGAAGTGACCTAAGAGTCAAAGTGACTTGAGCCTTTTTGTAAATAGGGAATAGTTTTCTTACACCAAATGCTTTTTGGCAAGCGTATTCACAGAAACATATGTTTGACCATGAATTAAAGGCTTATGCTTATCAAGGTTTCATATAGGAGAATGTTTAAAAAGTAGATTTTCCTTATGAAATATCCCTCCTGTATCATAAGGAAAAAATACATTTTAACATTTTCCTATATGAAACCTCCCATGTTACATTTCTCTTTATGAAAGCCTTTATTTTCAAATGTTAACAAAGACACAGAGAAATACTTGTATTTTTAAGTCAAAACAGGAAATGTTTCAATACAAATCTTTGTAGAATGACTTTTTGTGTTTGATCAGCCTAAGCCTTTCATTCAAGGTCAAACTTATTTTTATTCTTCAATTGACCTTAACTATTAATAGGAGGTTAAACCATGCATATAAAACAAGACACAACTAAAACCAAACTAGCCTCTTGAAACACGCTGAATTCTTAGGAACAAACAATCTTGAACAAGAACAATAAATGTTTAGTTTTTTATATAATGTTACGGACATTTAGTTCACATCTATAACATCGCATAAACAAAGAAATCCATACGTTGGTTGCATTAGTTTGTATTGCTTTCACCAAAATAAACAACATAATACATGTATATATAATTTGTTATGATCAGTATTTTATACGTCGAAATCACTTAAATGTTTCAAATGCGATACAGGTCGAAATTTACAGTATCGAAAGATTCCTGTTGCTGTGGAAGTTGTAAGAGATTAACGGGAAATAGAAGGTACGTCCAAGAGCTAATATCCGGATTTTGGAAGTCGGTCATCGTCTTGCCGTTTTGACACAAGTTTAGGACCTGTCAGTTGTTTAAACATTTTGTTTTGATGCAATTTTGGTGTTGTTGGCAACTCTCCGGCAACCATTCGTTTGAAGTTGCACACACACCGGCCCTGGCTGTATACACAGAACGGCCCTCCACACCCTTGTGTACCTGTGTTTAAAAAGGGACAAATTACATATTTACGTTAGCTTTTTCATAACAACTACATATACTCACCACTGTCCGATAGTGGATGTAAACTGTTCCACTTTATAACAGATAAAAAACGATTACCAATATCGATGGCAAATATAACCATAACTTTTACTCTGTATTTCGTTCGTAGTAATAGCCATAAAACTGTTAGCAAACTGAAGCTTACATTAATGCATAATTAACATAAATACAAATCTATATCAGCACCGATTGACGATAAATTGACTCAAAATAAACTAAAAATCCAGATATACCTTCTCTTTTCTCTTATCTGTCTGCTGTTACATAAGTAAACTGATGGAATGCATTCTTTTAATATTATTATTTGCAAATTAATATTAGGTAGTTTTGTTTCAAAGTCAAAAATCTTATGCCGAGTATCCTTCAGTATTTTGATTTTTAATTAGACATAGATTAAAGGATTATTCATTGGAGTGAAAGGAAACACGATTCTCTTTTGAAATCTGTATAAAAATTGGAGTCACTGTGCTTGTTTCTTGCCGTATTGTTGTTAGTTCTGGGCTTTGAAATAGCCCAGAGATTATAGCGATGGATCTAAAATTTGGTTGAAGTTTTGCTTGTTATCGCATTTCTGGTCTAACTATATGTATTTGTGGTAGTACATGTATATTGTGATGCCTGATTGTAAGTTTGATACAATTGTTATTCGATTTTCTCGAAAATTCACATATTGTTAAATAGTGATTTGGTAAGTTTTAACATCTATATTTAATTACAGCAGAACGAAAGCCTATTTCACACTACAGCGTGTGTTACAAACTATGTCGTCTGCTACGACGAACACATGAAATAGGTTAATTAGATTCGGTATAGTATATGAATCATATATATATATATATCATGAATTAATCTCTTTGTGATATAATCAATTGATAATTGGTAATTAGTTTGTATGGATTAATGGACTGTGCATTGAAGTTGATATAGAATGTACTATGTATGAAGTTGACCAAGCTTTTCACCAGTAAACGGAGAGGGTGGTCTAATAAGCTTGGTTGGGATAAAGCAAGGCAAATTATTTTTTTTGTGTACATAAATGATTTTAATTTTATTAAGAATACTTGTCCCAGCCTTGAACTGCAACTGATTACTATGTTTCTACCTATGTACTCAAACGATATGGTGTTGATGTCCGACAAACCTGAAGGTTTGCAATCTATGCTGAATTAATTAAATAATTATACAATCACAGAATTCCAAAATGTTTAGGTTAACGAAATTTTTGCGTAATTATGATTTAAAAATATGTATAATAATCTCTTGTATGTGTACTACATGATATAATTGTTTGATATTTAACCTATGGGTCGGATGACTCTTGGAAATGAAGAAACTGAAACTGAAAATCTTTAAAACATATGTCAATTTTAAAAATGCCAATAATAAAAGGTTAAACACCTTTTGACGGATGGACGGACGGACGGACGGACGGACGGACGGTGCATATGAAAGTATTTTTCTTTTTCATCTTCTTAAGAAAGGCATATAATACGTCCCTATTTTAACAGTTATGTAATATTATAGTGTACATATCAATCACAACAAAACAAATTAATTGAGTGTGGCTGTACCGGAATGAACTGGCCGAGCCAACTCAGATCAAAGAAAATTTGCTACGATAACGAACGTAGTTCATCTAGATCTGTCGCTATTCTGTACCTGTTACACACACCGCCCCCCCCCCCGCCCCCTTCCCAACACCCTTTCCGTGATCTTTGACCTTTTACTTTGAATAGAACGAAATGTTTCCCGTATATTGGCATTTTTTTTACTGGAAAACCTTCGATTTAAACTCAATGAACAAATTTGGATATATATGTGTATTGCTACATAGTTCTACACTTAATTGTTTATATGAGAATCTTACCTGTGACTACACAGACAATCAACGCAGCTAACAGTATCTCAGTCTTCATGGTTACTATGTAGTGTATATGCTGTTGCACTTTCTAGTCTCTTGACACTGTCGACTTAATTGAGGTAAAGTTATATATATACTGTAGGTAATGAGGGGGTTTTGTACCATTATTATCTAACTCGAATGTGATTGGCTTTTGAAACGACCAATTCTGAACAGGATCTTGACAAGGAAAAATTGGACACAGATTAAATATAATGTCTGCTGTATATATACCAAAGTTGACCCCAAATCGTTTCCGCCTATTTCATTCATTACTACGATTCCTAAATACGATCAAATGATCAGTGTTCTATATCAAAGCACTGTAAAAATCAAAATTTGAAAAACTGAATGGTTTCCAAAGCAACACGAATTTGGATGAACAGCGTTTGCATGTCTTTAATGAAATAACTATCGAAGCATTTACCAGGTCAGGTAACAAAGACCTTGGCAATTCCTCCTTCAATTTCTCTCTCAGAAATGTAAACAAATTGTTCCTCAACACAAAACATTTCCGACCAGGTTCAGAGTATATCGCCAACAGTACTTGAATTCAAGGACATAGTTGACAGGAACATAACTTAAAACATGACCTTTGTTGGATTACTAGCGATATTTTGCAAATAAAGATGTTGATGTAAACAAGTTTTATCCTATTAGTATTGAATATTACTGATTATGCTTATTATTCATCCTGTAATTTCGTGATCAGTGCCAAGAATCGACCATTTACTGTTGGAGGGTCTCTATATGAGATTATTAATATCTTCGTTTCATTTTCTATTAAAGTTGCTGTTTCTGTAATGTTTTTTGGATTATACGCGTGACGATTTTGATTACCCGGTCTTGAACTCTCCCTATGTTGATAATACACGATGCACCCAAGAACAACATTAAACTGCGCGCACTACATATATGTAATGTCACTTTTTTCTCAAATGTGTGAAATGTTGTGCAGCTATACAAACCGCTATTACATGATCCATGGTATCCTTCACATTTCAATTGTCGCTTCTAACTTAAGTATGCGTATACTTTACCGTATACTACAGGATTAATAAGATATAAATGCTTTCAAAACTTAATAGTTTATCTAATGCTATTATGAAAATATTGCATGACAATTTAACGTATTTTTAGTAGCTGCCAAATTTTGTTTGTATTTTTTAGTTTGAAATCACGAATTACGGTAATCTTATCGAAGCATTTGCATATTTTTACCAATCAGAAAAAGTGCAAAGATAGTCCTCGATAATGTTTGGACCATAGCACAATGTACATTTTTCGACAGAGCTGTTAGGAATAATTTTGGGATTTCCTGTACGTATTTTGACACGGTAGGGGCACCATAGGTCAGTTTGACTGCTTTTATCGCTCAATGCACAAGGTTTGAACAAAAGGTTGTTCTGATTTTACAGTCAGAAGACAATTTACCGATATGTCAATATCATTTATAGTAAGCTTGCTATAATACCAATTTATGTTTGTTAAACGTTTTATTTGTCTTGGCGTATTAATATAAGGAGTAAATACAGCGATTCCAAACTACGGCAGTTAGTCTGTGTATGCTTACAAGAGACCTTGCCGTTTCGTTTTGTTGATATATTTCTCAATCCGACGAAGTTTTCAGATCACGTATATCGGGTCTTCAACATTTTATGTTTAATAGGCAGCTAAGGATCTAAACTACTACTTCTTGTAAAGCTATTTCCTGAATTACGATAGTCTTCCATCATATTCCAAATAGAAAGTCTTCTATCTCCGTACAACACCAGCCAATCAGCAATATCCCCGGTATTTTTGTGTCTTTTCTTATACTTTGATTAATATCACATTTGTACGACGTTATTGTGGAAACATCGACATATTTAGGTTTGGTTTTGTCCTTTCGATTCAACAGATAATTATATTAAATGAACAGAAGATATCTCATTTTTTACAAAGAAATTGAACACTAATTTCCATTAATAGATTACTTACATCTTTTTAAAACTCACCTGATTCGCCGTCAGAATACAGCTCACATTCGACCTTTGTATAGAACCTCCATATTGTCAAGTATACACATTACCTGTCACCTGAACCTGTGATGTGGTACCTCTTGATGATTTTTAAGATATACTCAAAAGTAGGGATATGTGACTGGGAAAACTCCAGTGCATGAGAAATATGACGCATTTCCCCCCGATCATATGATTAC
This sequence comes from Mizuhopecten yessoensis, assembly GCF_002113885.1. NCBI lineage: Eukaryota > Metazoa > Mollusca > Bivalvia > Pectinida > Pectinidae > Mizuhopecten > Mizuhopecten yessoensis. The sequence continues at coordinate 36,850 of NW_018405875.1, forward strand.
TAACTATAGATGATGTATACTAGTATAATAGTCTGACATATCTAATGTATATTTGTCCAGATGCATGCTGTACTTCGATCATGCATTGCAAACAACAATTTGAAAAATATTGATATGATATTCGACAGAAAAAAGCATGCAGTACCATTAAATCAATTTGAATCCCCACTCGTATTTTATATGTTTACATCTCCTTTTTTCTAAGTTTACCTCAGTCAAACATGAAGCGATATGTGTTGACATTAGACAAATGGAGTGTACCTGAAACAGTCCAGTCGTTAATGTATTGGCTTTACCTGCTAAGTAAGCAGTGTCGACTTATTATGTTCTTAACGTATTATTTATGGTATTCAACATTTCTGATGAGATATTTACAATATAAACATTGTGCATCATCACAAAATCTGGCATTTATTGTGTTTAATTATGTAAAATAAATCGATAAATATAATGAAACTTCCTTCGATTCTGCGACTACAATATATATATAAACATTTGAATTGTGTCCGATATTAAGTAAGGATACTTTAACATCATGTAGTTAATACCCTTTGTCATTGGTGTCATTACTTAACGAACATAACAATGACTACAGAATAATCGATAAGAGTGGACATGATAACGCGTAAGAGGATTAAGGCGGATACAGATGGAGGAGATTATTTTACTGATGTAGCTGGATGACCAATACCGAGATGAACCAATGATCATTAATTATAAATAAATACACAGACAGGTTCTCTCGTATTTACTTATGTATTCGGACCTATAAATATATTATAACACTAACAAGCAAGAAATGTTTTAACACAAATTGTATGGATCTATGTTACGTTGACGTCCATGTGAAAAGGTAAAACAAATGATTAAGAACGTTTTTTGTTCTGCTGAATATTGATTGGGTAATTTTCTAGGTGACACCTACATTTAACGTTATTCTCGATTGATCCCTGTCTTCAAACACAACGCTGATTGTTGAGCGCACATACGAAATAAAGCTGTACTATTCAGACTGGTTTTAGAGCAGTGTGGTAAAGAGAGGCAGCAGGATATTCTGTTCACGATCTATGGCACAGTTTTAAAGACTGTTTTTGTTTAACACGCTTCAAGGTGAATCATGTTTCCTTCTCACGGAAATGAATGCTATTTTGTGCAAAAGATGCTCGCTAAACCAAATTGTGCAACTGTCAGTGGATTAAGTGATCATTACATTGAAAAAATAGCAATTTGTGACTACTAATTCCTTTTAAATAATAGTGGGTCAATATAACACCATCAAGACAAATAACATTGGACAATTTTCTATCAAAATGGACAAAAAGGTCTATTTTCATTTTGTGAAAAGGGTAGCGCTATCATTATTCCTCATATTAACAGAAACTACAGCTATTACCCGTGCTGACATCCATGTAAAAACTCAAGAACGGATAATCGCCGACTTATTTCAAAACTATTCACCGTTTATTAAACCAAGGAAGAATCTGTCTGAGCCTGTCGACGTTAATCTGACTTTACATTTTACGTCACTAAGGGAAATCGATGAAAGGTTACAAACGATGTCATTCATTGGTTGGATGGAACTGACCTGGATCGATGAATTTCTGATTTTAGGGGACGGATTAAAAAGTCTACAGCTTCCCAAGAGTGAGATATGGTACCCGGATGTAGCACTGTTTAATTCCATTGATGATCCTCAGCACATCAGTGACGGTCAACATATTATTCTCCTAGAAGACGGACGCGTCGTGTGGTACCCAGCACGGCAGTATAACGTTAGGTGTCAGATTGATATTAGGCGGTTTCCGTTTGATGAACAGAAATGTCAGATTCGGATAGGTGCTTGGCAGAGCCCTGTTTGGATACAGAGGATCGCGGACAACGGAAAGAGTCTTGCTGAAACATTGTTCGAACAAAATGGCGAATGGGAGATTACACAAACAATAACGCAACCAGAAGTGAGTACCGAATATAGTATTTCCTTTGTAAGATACGCAGTTCATTTCCGCCGACGGTTTCTACATCCAGTTATCAATACGCTATTTCCGGTTGTCTTGCTCTCCTTCCTTAACACGCTTGTGTTTTTACTTCCGGCCAACTCGGGTGAAAAGATGACACTGTGCATTTCTGTTCTTCTTTCCTTCACGGTGTTTCTGACAGTATTTAATGATATGATGCCCAAAACATCGACCACCATTTCGTACCTGTCAATTTACCTGTGTATACAACTCGGTATGAGTGGATTAGCCATCGTGGAGTCCATTTGTATTTGGCGTGTAAACCACCGTGAAAATACATTATCCTTTAAGAAAACAACAAATGGCAATATGGCAAATTGTTCTCATGACATTTCCGAAACTGAAAGCACTTTATCCACATTAACAGACGGTATTGTGTCAAACGACAATGGTATTCCAACGCAGGACGATTCCCAGGGAAGATACGAACATCATCCTACGTCTTTGAATGGTGCAAGCGTTAATAACATCAACATTCGTGATAAAACAACGTCGCCTAAATGGAACTTCTTTGGACAACATTTTAAACAGACATATCTTATGAGTGATAACGGAGAAAGTTGTGGCTGTCAGTTAGACTCGGACCGTTTGGATTTGATGTGTTTCTGGTTACACTTTGGTATAACGTCTATCTCTACAACCATCCTCATGGTTATGTTCTGGTTATAACAAATAATTTAATCTTGCCTGTAACAAGCATTTTCATTGGCTTAAAAAATTATGTTATCAACCCATAACGTAATGAAATGACGTCGCCGTTTGTAACCTCGCTTTTGATTGGTTGATGCAGCGGCGTAATAATTTTTAAGGGAAAAGAGTTTATCAATATAAGTGTTTTTTTTGTGTTTAATAGATTAAATTATAAGGATTGACTAGAATAAAAAAAAATGTAATGGAGCTATAACACAATAAAAAGGAGTGTACTCTCATCATATTAAGAGTACACTCCGGTTTTGTTGTTATATCTCCATCACATAAAAAAATACCCAAGTTAATCCGTAAAGGCACATTACTCTAAAAGAATTCATTAACAGTTTGTTTGGTGTTTTTGTTTAAATATTTGAAATGTTGTGCACAACGATTTAACATATTGAACGAGGATCATGGATAAGTGTTGAGCTGACACAAACTAATTACGTGTGAGTTCACACTAACTAAGACCGCTGATGTTCAGGTTTGCTATTTAACATGATACTGTATATTTAAAATAATATATCATTATTATATCAAATTCACGTTTTTGATTCCCATCTCCATGCTGGTTCGATGTTAAAAGTTGTGACGAATTTACATGCCCTGTTTGGCATATCATCCAAAAAACGCTGATTAAGTGTATATAAACAAATGTGTATTTCATTGTTAATTCTTATAATGTATTCAAAAGATAATTTAATGACAGATATTTCTTATTGAAATTACAATACTTATATGATGATCAAACATCCAGCAATTTTTGATTCGGTTGCGTTTTTAATAACCGTATAGATACGTCGATATTGTGTAGCATTTAGATTTAATTGTAAGACGTATGTAATCGTCATCTGTACTAGTAATAGCAAACTGAAAATTTTGCATATCGTTTATATTGTGTCATGGCATAAGCATTTATGTTGTGAATTAAATACAAATATCACATGCTAATATCAAAATTCCAAGGAATTGGGTCTTATAACTCAAACAGATTCCGAAATGTTTTTTCTCACTGGACATTCTTACAAAAATCTCTAGTAATACGATGTTCTTAAAGCAGAACTATATTACTACATCACTAAGCCGCTCTGGTTTACAAATTAGCACCCGATCATTTCTGGTTGAAAACAATATAAATGAGGCTATGAAACATATCACAATTAACACCTTTCAAATTTCGTTTAAGTTTATAGCTGTTTATCTACACATTTTGATTGACGGGAAGTAGATGGGATGTTAAATCCACTTTCGGGGCGCCTGAATGCGGCTCGGAGATTTTGAGGTCACATGCTGTCTCCTCTCTGTCTTTGACTGTTTTTCGCATCTCTATTACCTTTTATTTAGATTTGTTTCTTTTTAGTTGTTCTGAGTTGAGTTGAGTCTGGTGCATTTCTATATTGTAAATTTTAACCAGAATTGTCAATTTGATTTTTTTCTTCTCTACTGCAGTTAAGATATACGACATTTATGTCTTCACATGTAATGATAATGTTCGGTATCGATTTTACTTAAACCAATCAGAATGCTGTTTTCTATTAACTGCATTCAAAGCCGCAGAGTTTTCAGCTACATGTTAGGCAACGATAAAGTTAGTGGTCGTTTTGTACATCATTGGTATAAACACTTAGTAATGAAATTAACCACATAAATAGCAATGTTTTCATGAGGAATTCTTACCAAATAAAAGTTAAATGGTTCGCATTCCTTTTTTCAAGCGTTACGTCATTAAAATATGCCACCAAAGACTCACTGCTAAACTTTGCACATGTTTTGCCGAGAGATGGATTATCAATTCGCGAAAGCCAGTTTCTTTATATTTAAAGAATTAAAAAAGTAAAAATGTAATAAACAGAATATTCCTTGTTCGATGATGATGAACAGTAAAGGTCTAATATGAAGTATTAGGCAAGTTTGCACAGCAAAAAGGGGTCTGTCGTTCATCTGCTTTCATCTCATTATAATCACACAATTGAGAAGATGTAGTATAGAATGTACTTTGGTCCCTTGGTTCCCTATTCAGTAATGATTTACATGGCCATCTGGGGTCTAGACAGTCTTATCACAAGACCTTTCCCCTATCTGCAGGTCATGATCAACGGTCATAGAATGGACATGTATCCAACCAATAAGAAATGCTGAGGTCAAGATTATTCTTATCTCTATGTACAGCCAGCTGGGTATTCTGACCTCCCATAACCACTGATAAGGAATAGAGTATGATATCCGATCCTAGGACCTAGCATGGTCACATGACTAGTGCTCTTTGTTCAAACAGTTCTAGCTAACAGCCTAGTCGTTTTCTAATGGTCAAGCAAAACAGTCCTCCCCCACCACCACCTTTATTATGTGTATTTGTTGCCTGTCACTGTAACATTCCTCCCTTGGTTGACCCTCAGCCAACTGAAACAGCTTCATTCTTCACTATTTTGGCCTATGACAGTAAACTAGTATCATGTTATAACATATGGCTTATTAACGTGGCCAGTCTGGCTGCTATATACCCGAAATCGGTCAATTCAACTCCAGAACCTAGAGTTAGCCGGACTGTATACACCAAACATTTATGGCCGAGGGTAAGACAGTTAGTTGATCTCCACGTCTCAGTGATGTGAATCCCCAATCTTGCCGACTTCCGGACATTTAATCGACCAGGATATGACTTTCCAAGAGCTTCAGGTCAGTCACAGTCGTCCAAGTCCATGTTTGAGACGGGTAGTTGGCCACAACTTTTCAGCACTCTGCTCCTCTAGCACTACGGGGTCAATAGCTTATCGGCTATTCTCCATCAGGTCCAAGCGAGGTACTGATACAGGTAATAAGCACCTCTTATCTGCAGACTTATTATTGAATTTTTAAAATTTATCTTTCATTGTTTGCTATTTGTTTTGTAAATTCTGTTTTACCTGTTAACATTTTTTTTTATATATATTTTACCCGTGTTACGTACTTGGGAAAATATCAAAACATACAGCTTACACGTGAAATATATATTATTCATAAAAATAAGCTCTAATCACTACCAAATCTACCCCATATTGCCATTTTGCTCATTAAGGACTCAGCAATGGTATTTAGATCAAAACAATGTAAATCAAAGTTTAAAGTGGTCCGAGGGATTGTAGAAATAAGCCGCGAACCCTGAATAACGTTTAAAATTAATAAAGTGCGTTGGCAGATTATTTATATTTAGCCTAGTATTTAATGAAAAACCGTGCCTGAAATGAATATCAGTGTTTTGTAATTGTATTGGTGGATTGTTTGTGCGTCCTATTGGAATATATTGTTTGCTTGTGATAGACTTTGTTAGTTGATGGTTTTTATAATTTAGTTTGCTGATTGTAATGTGATAGCGATACAGTTATGTTACTGGTGTATGGCCCAAGCTTGTTTAAAGTATGTAGGCCAATACAGGTGCAGTGATATCAGAACGCCGACGATATTATCTGTCATCACTTAAAGACATAAAATGCCATTTAATACCTCACAATCATTGACAATGATAATGAAATATAAACAAAGAAATATTCCCCGGACAGATGGGATAAAATTACCTCATAGACGCAGTGTGGTCTATTTATTGATGTAATCAAGGTGGATTAAAGCTTTCTACTGGCACCTCTTCCTCTGTTGGTAATAACATGGGATTGCGTCAATATTACTATGACGACGGTGCGGACCCGACGAGGAAATACAAACTCTTAAAATGGGAACACATGGTCATTGCTTGAATAACCTAATGGTAATGTTGAGAAAAGGATCGACAAAAACACTGGATTACAATCATGCCTCATAGAGACGTCTATCTATAGACGAGCAAACATAAGCATAGTTAGTGTTGTAATCGTTGTAAACAATACGAAATGTACAATCAATATTTGAAGTGACATGTGCTGGTGTCTTTTCCGGGATTAGAAGTAGGAGGAATTGGACAAAAAGCAGAAATAAATATTTCTGTGCAAAAATGATTGCGCTGCTTTTGGTTGTACTGACGTTAACTGGAAACATGTATATTAGAGGTGCAGATATTCGTTTGAAGACTCAGAGGCAAATAATTGCCGATTTGTTTCAAGGATATTCAGCGGTTATCAAGCCTCGGCAAAATCTCTCGGAACCGGTCGACGTCAATCTTACATTACATTTTTCCTCTCTGAGAGAAATCGACGAGAGATTACATGGAGCTGACTTGGATCGATGAATTTTTAATTTTACGTGACGGAGTAAAAAGTCTTCAGCTTCCCAGGAGCGAGATATGGTACCCGGATGTAGCATTGTTTAATTCCATTGATGATCCTCAGCACATTAGTGACGGTCAACATACTGTTCTCCTAGAAAACGGACGCGTCCTATGGTACCCGGGACGCCAATATAGCGTCAATTGCCAGATTGATATCAGGCGATTTCCTTTCGACGAGCAAACGTGTCAGGTACAAATTGGCTCTTGGCAGACTCCTGTGTGGATACAGAGGATCGCAGACACCGGTAGAAGTTTAAATGAAATTGGATATGAGAAAAATGGCGAATGGGAGATTATAGGTAGAATTACGCAACCAGAATACAATGAAAACCTCAGGATTTCCTATGTAACCTATGAGATTCATTTCCGGCGACATTTCTTATATCCTGTGATCAACACACTATTTCCGGTTGTTTTGCTTTCATTCCTGAACACGCTTGTGTTCTTACTTCCGGCTAGATCGGGTGAGAAGATGACTTTGAGCATATCTGTTTTCTTGTCATTCACGGTGTTTCTGACAGTGTTTAATGACATGATGCCCAAATTATCAACCACCATCTCCTATCTATCAATTTACCTGTGTGTACAACTCGGACTCAGTGGATTAGCTCTTGTCGAGTCGATCTGTATTTGGCGGATAAATGACCGCGAAAATAAAGCAACTGCCAATAATTTAAGCCCAGAACCATTTGACAACTCTCTTTCGACACAAGCAGAAGATATAATTTATAACCAGCAAAATATTCAAAATGAGGACAATTCATTCGAAAGGCATCGACAGATTTCTTCCACACATGAAAACAGCAGTAACAATAACGACATACATAAGCGCAGTGAAAGAAGATCAACTAAATGGTTGTCTGTGCTAAGTGTAAAACAGACATATTCTGTAAATACTGAAGAAAGCACCGGTGGATGTCAGTTAAACTCGGACCGTTTAGATTTGATGTGTTTCTGGTTACACTTTGGGATAACATCTACCACTACAACCATCCTCATGGTCATGTTTTGGTTATAACCAAGGAACATTTGTATATCATATATACTTTCACTGTGGATATTTGGAAAGGTCAAGGTAAAATTGTTTTACATGCAACTCAAACATGCACGCTCCAATGTCTATTGTACTATTAGCATGTGGCTCTGTATGAAATATATTTGGTTTTAATTAACCTTCTGTAATAGAATTAAGGAGAAGAATAGAGTTCCGTTTGGTTTCTACAGCAGTAGTTTCATAGTGATTCTAACACACGTGTAAATATAGTTACCGATGTATATTTTCTGTAAATATTCCTGAATTTTATTGTTCTATTAACAGTTTCTCGTAATGCAATTTATTTGGTCTTAATGACCTTTCTACGAGAGAATCAAGGAGAAGAGAAGAGTTACGTTTGCTTCTACAGCAGTTGTTTCATATTGATCGTAACACACGTGTAAATATAATAAGCTTGATATCAATGTGACATAATTAACTTATCACGTGCTGTATGTTATAATTGAATCCTCAAATGACTAAAGTTGAATACGAGAACATGCAAACTTTCATACTGCGTATGTGTTCAGTAATTAGTAACACTATTGAATGAACAAAGATATTTGTTCAATAATAAGTAACACTATTGAATGAACAAAGATATTTGTTCAGTAATTAGTAACACTATTGAATGAAGAAAGATATTTGTTCAGTAATAAGTAACACTATTGAATGAACAAAGATATTTGTTCAGTAATAAGTTACACTATTGAATGAAGAAAGATATTTGTTCAGTAATAAGTAACAATATTGAATGAAGAAAGATATTTGTTCAGTAATAAGTAACACTATTGAACGAGGAAAGATATTTGATCAGTAATTAGTAACACTATTGAACGAAGAAAGATATTTGTTCAGTAATAAGTAACACTATTGAATGAAGAGATATATTTGTTCAGTTATAAGTAACACTATTGAATGAAGAAAGATATTTGTTCAGTAATTAGTAACACTATTGAATGAAGAAAGATATTTGTTCAGTAATAAGTAACACTATTGAATGAAAAAAATACAAGAGACATAATTTAGATTGTAACCTTGGCTTGTCTGTCCGAATTTGTTCTCTTGTAACGAACATATAATGTACGTATATCACAAACACGTTTATGTACATATCATGTATATATAACATAAAATGAAGAACTTTTTTGTTTCGTTCTCTCTACATGGCATTTTATCATTGCGTTGTTTTTTTCCTTCAACACCAGTAAAGAATGTCGTTTAGTTTTAAATCATCCAAGCCCCGCAGTTTAACGTTATATTGGGATTCCCCCCCCCCTCCCCTGTTTATTCAGTTATCATGGAAAGTCGCCAGTCTTGACATACATAGTTTTGTAACAACATACATGTTATTACTACCGAACCTTATGTATCCGCATACAGGAGAATATTATGCTTTATTTATCCTCAACGTAATTTTTCGTGTTTGTAGTAAATTGCTTTAGAAATGGAAATGAACTCACTCTTGAAAGCGTTTCATTGGAACATTTAACTTCAAAGTAGAATGATTTCGCCTTATTGGGAGTTAAATTGTGTGTCAACTTTGCAACAGTGCAGGTGTTGCTTAGGAACATTATGAGAAAAACTAGAGAATGCCGAAGTGCCAACAAAAATCGTAAAACGAACTCCTATCTACAAAACTAGAAGGAAAATATGAACAAAAGAAGAATGCACAGAGAGACTATTGAAAAAAATTACAAAGATATTAATCTCATTTCTACTGGAAGACTTAGTGTCTACTGCTTGCTCGACGACATCCGACATATTAATCAGTTCAAAGAGAACGATGTGAAGTCACGTGCATGATTAAAACATGCAGCACAATATTACTCGATAGCGGTTGTACAGTTAGATATAAAGTGCATATAAACTAGAGGAATATCGAATGATTATCTAGTTATTTGCATAGATTGATGTTGGAGCCTTATTTACATTTACGGCTTAGCAGTTTGATATTTTATACGAGGCTCAATTTCATCAATTAGTTCATGCAAATACCAAAATAAACAGCCAACCCTTTAATGTTTAGAAATCAATGCAGATTATCGACGTCTCTTCGATGCTTGTAATTTTTATCATTAATATCATAGTGTTTCATCTACTACACATATTTACTACTTTCACTTCACTTGATGAACTGTTGTCTCTGACCTGATGACTTGGATTTCAGGGTATGTCAACCGCATGCTGGATTTAATTACATAAACAAGTTTTACAGATTACTCAATCAATCCAATCTTCAACAGCTTTCAAATTAAATAGAAACTGTTTTAAATGATGTTTATTTGATACCAGAGACATTCAGTGTATTACATACACAGGTAAAATTCCTGAATTAATGAAAATAAAAATGATCCCCCTTTGACAGAAACACATGCTAGTCCAAAGTATATGACTAGAAACAAATTAGCATGATTTTTCTTATATATTTAAATCCCAGAAAATATTTTGAATTTTATTATGAATTGAAATAATTCAATTAGATAATAAAGACAGTAACGAAAGATTAAAAAAAATACATATATCATTATCATTTAACAATAATCCGGAACAAAGCAAACACAATTTCATCATGTATCATGTATTATGGGCGGATTTGTCGAGTGGTTAACACTCAGGCCTTCCACACAGACGGCCGGGGGTCGATCCCCAAAGTCGTCGTAAGCATGGATATTCAGAGAACGTGTTTTCCTCCTGCCCACACAACTCCAACAACCCAGGTGGAGTATAAATTGGTCTGGGATGGATGCTGCTATATCTGTGCTGTAGTATTCAAGTGAGGTGGCACTATAAATGATGCCGTGGGAAGCACGGTCCCACTACAAACAGAATACATTACATCTCCAGCACACACGCATGCATACACACATATGGAGATATTAGCCAGGTGGCATAGGACTAGTAGTTAGCGTCTGATAGGGCAGCTCCTGCGATTTTCTGAAAATTGAATTGATTAATGTATATGCTGATTGTATTAATTGTATATTTGTGTACTGTAAAGCCCTTTAGAGTGGCTTATGTTAGTAGATAGGGCACTATATCAAATGCTGTATATTATTATTATTATTATTATTTTATGTACGTATAACTAGTAGCATATACGCTTTCCAGATTAGGACACTAAGACGAGTATCATAGTTGATTCATCATACGCTGATCTCTCGGAACACCTCTTTTTGATATCTTTCTTTAGTTTTCGTGATTTGTCGTTAATTGTCGCTGTGATTTCGTTTTCTACTTAACCTCTCCACTGAGTCGTCCCTCACCTTTTTGTGTTAGATAGACCTTCAGTACAACAATTATGGTAGTTATAATAAATGAATAATGATCGAAACATTTGAACACGATTATATGATATAAGTTACAAAACACTTTTATATAATGTAATCAGTTGAAATACATTGATACGGGTTAACAGACATATGTTGGTAGGTAACTTATGTGTGTGTATTATAAATGCGTCATAGGAATAAAACTGCTTTTGCTCTACACACTAAGTTTATCATTTCATACATTTGACAATATGATATTTATTTTATTCAAACGAAAATGTGCACATTTAGATAAAGTACAATCCAAAATGGATATGAATGTAAATCCGGCTCTGTTAGCTCGTTATGAGTGTTTCCGACAACAGATAACGTTATATCGGTCAGTGAATCAGACGAGAGTTAGACCATATGTTACTAGGAGTGTACCTTATCTCCAAACACTAAGCAGAATCCCTGTAACGCAAACAGACCTCTATACAACCAAAAGGTAGGTGCAAAAAATACAAAGTTTTTTTTTGTTCTGCATGTTTATTTTAATGCGCAATTTACATGCATATAATTTGCATAATAGGCTCTTTAGATCACGGGTCATGGTCTCCTGATATACATGTTTGAGCAGAAATGTAAATATAAAAAATAACAAAAACAAAGACCTGTACATGTAAGTATTGCGTTCACAAGAGTTCACCTCTATATGGAAAAGAAATGATGACGTATACCATCTGGCATATCGTTTTCAGGACAATCCTGATGAATACCGCTCTATTTTTAGTGTTATATTTCAGCGAATTCCAAATTGTATATAAAGTCTAGTTCCACTGTTGTAATTGGCCGTTAAAATATGTCTTTTTTCTAAAGTATATTTAAGTAGAAGAAAAAAAGATAATTTGTACATGCTCTTTCTAGAATGCACAAATATTAAAAAATATATATAATGAACATTTCAGATGAAGCTAATAGTGTCGTTTCTGCTCTTCGCCATGGCAACTACAGCATTGTCATGCAGCGACTGGTACCAGGGGGCAGCATGCTATTGCGCATGCGAGGACACCGCCATTGCGTGTAAACAAAACTGTAACCCTCACCTCGGTGATCCACAAGACGTCGTCTTTCGGAATGTGTGTTCCGACTACTGCAATATGGACAGCCTACGATGTATGCGCAAATGTTTGTCGTAGTACACATGTTGTTAAGGCATGTACACAGTACCATTTCTAATACTAAACAAGTGTGGTGCTGCACTGGGTCAATGCATACGAACACGTTTACAAATTGTTAAACAAGTAAACTGATACTATCAATAAAATATCGTGTTGATTAATAACCTGTTTATTATTTTTTCAGGTTTTATATTGTGTAATAAGGATCCGTTTTCTTTAAGCTGCTGTCGTTTATCGAAATGTTTAACAGGAAAATAATCGCTAACGTAACTGACAAATGACATAAAATCAGTTTCATGCTTTAAATTTCATTTGTGAACTTTCGTCCTTCGTCGGGAAACATGGTGAAAATAACAAGATATCACGCAATGCCCTAGAAACTACAGAGTAAAGGCAAATATTACTTGCTTTCAGTAAAATTATACGAAATTCTTACCATATATCAATGAAAATAATTTAGGGATTTAACAGGAACTGCCTCATCATACCCTAGCTTTAGCCCTAAGCCACCTAGTTAATACCTCCACGTGCGTTCGTGGAAATTCTGAATAATGATATATATCATTTAAATGCAACACGTACACCAGGTTAATATTTCAAATTTTAATAAGCTGTTTGTGACGTAGGTGATTGGTACTTCTATTCATCGCATGACTGCCGCGTTATCTAGTGAACAAAACATATCATACATTTTTCATGTGAACTCAGGGAGACCGTAGAGAAGATCAAGAGATTTAAGAATTCTATTTTAAAAATTACATATGGTTATCCCTTCTCATTTCATAACAAATGATCTAAAGTTCTTCTATATTTTTTAATTGAATCTTATACTGATATCGATGTCAAAACTGTAGATCCTACAACTTAGGTTTTCATCGGAGAGTTAGGTCACGCGCTCCTTATTTATTCCATTGTTAAATACTGGTCCTATGGCACTTGGCTAAACAACCCCACATGCATGTGTGATGGAAATACAGCATATTTGTATAGTATTTTTAATAGTGCATTGCTCACTTGAAAGATACATCACAGACAATTGCACCAACTACCAGTTTTCACACCACCTGTATTATTGAAAATGCGTGGACCGGGAAAACGCGTTCTCAAAGTCCATTATAAGACCACTTTGGGGATTAAACCCTAGCCATCTGCCAGGAAGAAATGTAATTCACTCGACAGAATTCGTCGCGTAGGGACATAATTTCAGCAGCAAACGCTGGGACGTTCAATGTTAAATTATAAGCAAACAATGGGAAGTAGGATATAGAAAATGGTACCACACTGTTTAAAAGACAACTCCGAATACATCAAACACAAGAAAACACACTCTTAACCTAAGAAGAAGCTGGAGGATAAACCATGTCTCCAAAAAGCGTTTACTTCACCACACGTGGTATCTGTGAGATTTACAGACATTGTTTTCTCCGTGACGTTGCGACTGAAGATATTGACAAAAAAAGGAGTTGTTTCAAACCAAACATTAGGTGCGGACGACCTGCAGTTATCACTATGTACGTAATTAACAATTAACCTAATTATTCTTGTTGTTAAGGAATAACTTTGATACAGGTATATCAAAGCGATTAAAAAACAACAGATTACCAAAACGAAAACCGTTATTCGAACTTTAAATAGATGAAACAAGAATAACTTATGAACAATGGAAAGAGTTGCATGGATACCCTAGAAAAGGACAACGAAATAAGACCAGGTGTTTCGGGAGTGTAAGCGTTGTTTGCCTCATCTCCCTTACGTGTGAATATATATCAAGTTGGAATGATATAACGTCATACTGGCAAGAACTGTTGAAGTGGAAATAAAAAAAAATATGGTACATTATTGAGCATAACTGAAACATCGACATCCATACCACACAAAAAGTAGCATATATCCCAATGAGATAATGGCAATGATAATACAACTTCACCATAGTCTTCATCAATCTGCATCGTTGGACAACCTGTTTTGTAATATTGTACATCAGCAGTCACGAACGTCATGATATTCGAAGTAAACTCTTGAACACAACTGTTACTATCAGGAAAGGGAATGATCATGATCGCAAAATCGCAATTGTCCAGCGTATCGTACAGTGCAGTTGTAAGCCTTCCCAATTGTCGTTTTTTAAGAAGCAAAAACCGGTCACGTTGAGACTGGTTGACAAAGAACTATGCTTATAATGTCGTTTACTAATGTTAGTGATAAATTAGCTTTTATGATTTAGATAAAAAAAGGCGTAAGTAAAACTGTAGCTAAACATTTCCGATCTACTGTATTTACTTTCACACTAACCACGAGATAAAATGAACATTTCTATCAAATCCGTTGCATACGACAGACCTAGGAAGAATGTGTCGATGATACGCGAAAAATGCTAGAATGGGTTGGGTATTGATATTACCTTTCATTTACGATAAAGTTTTGGGATGGAATACATGCAGGCATTCGTAAAAATGTCATGTCGTGCATATTATCGTAGGCAAAACAAAACTGTAAATCAAGCATAACGTTTGTTTACATTACTGGTACAATTTCATTAACTAATAGAGATATTGAACCTAAGCTTATGATGATAGATACACTTTATTAACACAATAAGTAAAAATAATTGCAGACGTTTTACAATCATCGAAAAACAGAAAAAAAATATTCGAGAAACTGAATGCATAAGACTATTTCCCTATTTGTTTTGGTGTCAGTGCAGTGTGAGTGGATAGATAACCCTTGTAGAATCGTGCCGGTTACGCAGAAAAAAATACGTATGTCAAACGAGTGTGTTTGTGCGTCATTTATCTTTGCTCTTCACTTACGCGAACACGCATACCAAACGGACCGCTATTCCTTTAAAGGTAAGTGTTTAGTACATAACATTTATTTAATTCATAATTCCGTTCATTAGAAAAACAATATATGGCATCAATATGATTAGATGTTTTTTTTTTTTGAATTGTGAATAACTACTGTTTTTTTCTCATTTCCCTTATATAGATAGTATTGCGTCATATTTGTTAAAATCCTTTTTGTACATAAAATACGGAAATCTTTCACTTGTTAGGTTTAAGTAACTCTTCCAATATATGAAAATACTCGTGAATATATATAATTTAGACCGCTTATTAGTCAACGTGACATTTTCCATCACCAGACACGTGTTGCACCAACCGTACATCGTTTGTCGATTTACATGTGATGTTCCATTGTGTATTTCGGAGTCGAAGACAGGATTTAACAGGCAAATTTGTTAAGGTTACAGATGCTAAACTGAATCAATATAAATATGAAATGAGAATGTCACTTATTCCAAATAAAATGTGTGGATCAAGGAAAAGATATCAGATGATCCTTTAACTATATAATATTGAATTCATATGAGTACATGTAGGTTATATTGTTTTTGTTTATTGACAACAAGGTAGTACCATGTTGTTTGCATGCTTTCGTATGGTTCCATTAGGAATTATGTGTAGGACGTTTTCAAAAATACAATATTGTAATGATTCTAAATACAGCATCTTTTTTTTCTAGATGAAGCTGATAGTTGCATTCCTACTCATTGCCATGACGACCACGGTGTTGTCTTGCAGCACTTGGTACCAGGGAGCGTCGTGCTACTGCGCGTGCGAAGACGCAGCCATTGCATGCAAGCAGTTATGTAAGCCTGTATTTGTTGAGCCAGTAGATGCCAAGGTTCGGGTGATCTGTTCCGATACGTGCAACGTGGACAGCATTCTGTGCATGCGCGGATGTGTACATTAGGACTTATATGGATATTGCGTTCCAATGATGTAAGCAGAAAATCAATAAAGGGAGCATTATAACACAAAAAAGTCAATTGTTAATTATAGTTTGAAGAGAGATTTTGTGTATGTTATATTCATTTTTTCTTTGGTGGCGTGCACAACCAATTCAGTAAAGACAGAACTAGATGAACAAGGTATACACGTTTCTTTAGTCGTGTAGAGTGTACAAAAACTCCAAATTGACAAAACGAATGCAACATGTATAAGAACATATTTGAAAAACGGTAGAAACAATCCAGATGTTCCGGAAGGGTACGCCTCTTCTGCTTCACCGGCGACATCCTCTCAGCTTATTCAGGTCAAGTGCTTATTCAGGTCAAGTCTTAGTCATGTTTGTCCTTTACGTGAGATTCAAATTGGAGACATCGTCAGATTTATTTCCTCAGAAACTGTTGCTTCGTCTTACATTTCGTTTCCTCCGTAACCTCTTCTCCAGCGTAACGATATCCTCAATGAACCAGGCGAGTTTATTAACATCGCATTTGATGTCATCCTCGATCTGTAATATATGTGTGGGCGTCTAAATTCTGATGGTAAATACTCGACAATTTAAAACTTTAACTGTCAAGTTCAAGAATATTATACTGATTATATTTATTATGCATATTACTGATGAATACTCTAGAAAATGTACTTGCACAGCCAGGAGGATGAATACCTTGACAATAGAAATTACTCTAATTACTCTTATGAATAATATAAGTAATAAAAAGCTCCTTGGGGAGTGGAACTCTTCCTGAAGATTATATCTCATGCAAAATAAAATCTTCAAGTTAAAAAACAATCATATAGATATTACACAAAACGTGGCTAGGGAACATACTACATAACTTTTTCTGCTGTGTTTCTTTCTTCGCTTCCAATACATATAAAAGTTACCGAAATTGGTGTCTGAAGTTTTGTATATTTACAATTTGTATGTGTAACATCTGAAGGTATCAACTCGTAGCCATCAGCTGTTTGTTGATTTCGTAAAACACATAAACAATTACTGTTGTTAGTGAGACACCACCAAAAACAAAGAGTTAATATTACAGGTCATACATTATGACAATATGATTTACCGTTATAATGTGTGACCTAAAAACATGTGTGTAAGCTTACAGTAGATAACACTGGTCCAATTATTAACAATCAATTTGAAGGCATTCAAATAGTTAAAATGACACAATGGTTACACACTCTCGCCTTCATGTATTCATTGTAGAAACAGACAGCAAGAACAATCAATTTAAAATCTCAAAACGTAAATGATCAACGCACGACCCACTGTCTTTTAGAGGAAATACAAACCTCACTTCTCTGTAGAGTTGTTTTAGAGGGAAATGAGCCTGTCCGCAGAAAGGGAGATTTGTTGGGGAAGTAATGAGAAAAACGATGAAAGTTAATGTTTCCTCTTCGAGCGTCTTGATCTTGTGATATGATATCATGGACTTGTATAGGCTGTAAATTAATAAATGAAATTATTAGATAAGCACCCATGTAGGTATGTTAAGGTTAATGATATCTATTTAAAGATCTGCCAAACTGCTGGCAAAAACACTACAGATTCCACTGTAATTTTTCGTACATGAAGTAATCTCCCCGTTATTTAGT
Source organism: Mizuhopecten yessoensis (assembly GCF_002113885.1). Lineage (NCBI taxonomy): Eukaryota > Metazoa > Mollusca > Bivalvia > Pectinida > Pectinidae > Mizuhopecten > Mizuhopecten yessoensis. Next base: position 54,650 of record NW_018405875.1, read on the forward strand.
ATGGTCTAACTGCAACACGACTGGGCCTGACTACTTCCTTTGCCAACATAACTCAGTGGGAGAGGGAGACAGTATAATGATCTGGAGGTGCACGGTTTTATTATCTCCTGTTTGCATTTTTTTCTGGTGTATTTTATCTTCGTTTATTTGTCATAACAGTCCCACAAGGGCTGGTGTCTTCTCGAATTGTTTCATCAAAGATAGTCATGCCGGAAATGTCTTTTCTCAAACTCTAGTCTCAGTTTTGGGCAGTGGAATAGGGGTCGTTAACCAGTGAATATCTTCATTTTAAAAACCCTATAGTTTGTAAAGAGATGCTTAAAACTAGTTTTTCTTTGATTTCTTTCTACCCTACTTGCATCTAAATGATTCTAGTGATTATTTTATGGAAAATGAGGTCTTTTACAGATATTACCCCTAATTCTCACTTTGGTCCTCACCCTCTGTGTGTTGGTGCTAACACAATTTGCTACAGAATGTTGAGTTCCATTGATCTGGGTATCAATAACACCGAAACTGAATTAACATTCCTTTCCTTATATTGAAGGAATATAATAAGTATTGAGTCATACCTTCTACGACTTTCAGATTCAAACTCTATAACCATACAGGGTTGTGCTATCTTGGCCCAGGGATCCGTTAAAGCAAATAAGAGTAAGATCCCTAACTCTTTTTGAAAATAACGCCCCTGTTTTCTGCCCTGAAAAGGGGTTAACCGTTGACTTTGTACAATGATGCTAATTGGCAAAGAAATTATTTGAATTATTAAACCCTAATAAGTTGAAATATCTTCCCTTCTTGATTAAAGAGCAGTCTTTATATGATCTACAAATATTTCCACTATCTCTAGTCAAATCTAAATCAGTTGGTGGCGTCAAGGTTATACAAACCGTGGCATGGATCTTCCGACCATCTATTTTATATTTGCGGTACCTCAGCATGACCGCACAAGACGACACAAGAACGAACAATATCCCAACAACGGCTACGACTAATGACGTCGGAAATGACATTTTGGCACCACGTGACTGTTCCAAAGATCCTGTAGAGATGGTCATGCTATCTTCACATGGACTGTAGTCTCCACATACTTGACGCAGTGGTGGAACACACACGTAATCGATTTCTTGGTTTTCTATAAATAGTAANGGGAGGAGCTAAAGATGAAAAATATGTATCTCCCTTCATTTCAGGAGGGCATGCATAATCGACGTGCTTAATACATGTCTTGCTATTGAAAGACAGCAAATCGTTGATATATTTGAAAGTGAAAATCGAAGGACTTCGATAACGTTATTTGAGAAAAGGTAGCGATAAAACTCACCAAAAATGGCAGTCGATCTGAACATTTTGAGATAAACAGGATCTACTTCCCAGCGGTCGGTGATGGCCGGATGAGACGTCAGTTGGTCCAGACTGGTGTCGTTGATGTGCTTAACCAAGCGGAATGATGGCTCACAGATCTTGGCTGATACCAGACCGCAGAGATTGAAGCTGACCACAACAGAGACAGGAACCAGACTGTTTCCCGGTTTTAACGTTCTGTATAAAAATCACAAAATTGGTCAACATTTCTCTTTTAACAAAAAATTATATAAGAAATAATGAAATGTTTTATGTAGTGGCAGCTACTAAAAGCTGCTGTTTGTTGTTGCTTGGTGTATGTTAAGGTAATGTCGTTTTTCTCTTATGAAAATATTTGATGTTCTGTAAGGGATTCTGCATTTATTAATATTGATTAGTTACACCGTAGATTGGCTCATGGTTGAAATACCCTTTTGATCGTTATGTTACAGATATGTTGGTCTAATGTTAATCATTTAGTATATTATGATTTTTTTCTGTTTATTCGTCGTTAAGGATACACAGTAGTGATTTTGCATACTAGTATTAAAAGATAACAGTCGGGTTAAATATATATTGCAAAGATTGTACACCAAAATAACAAACACAACCTACCCAAACTTTGACATTGTAATACCAGTAAACAGCATGGTAGTGTTAAAGATACCGGTAAGCTGAAAAAGTGAGATAAATAGCAATTCTAATTATATCAATTTTCATAAATAACAATGCTTTTTAATGTTTACTGTATCATGGTAGATGTCAATAACATAGCATTTAAAACTTTGAGATGTATTTTTCATCGCAGGCTCTCGAATTAAAACAAACCAATCGTATAAATATATGTTTGTTTACCTTTGCATGTAGGCTTTGTTCAAGGCGTTGCTTTCCGTTGCCTCGCTTTGTAGACTGTTCACGGCTGTGGAGTAACATCTTGATACACACATCATATGTCACGTTGTAATCTATTTATTAAAAATGTTAACAAAACACATTCTAATTTCTTAAAATAATACAAAGCAAACAACTAAAACAATTAAAGGACACAAATGTTACAAATAAACAAAACATAATTGGACATTTTTTGCACGAGAGGCAAATATTGAGAGTGGCATCATCATTGTTGTAATACACATATAGATATGGTTATCGCATTTGATTACATATCATTTGTTCGGCCATATTTACTTACGGCAAAAACAATCAAGAAATAACCTAGTTAAATGCTTAACAAATTAATGTATTAAGTATATTGTGTATGTTGTGTAGCAAACTTAGTTTTCATAGAACAACAAGAGTAACATGGAGGTAAATATATTCATTAAGTTTACTTACTTGAATTTTTCGTAGTAACATTACAAACACTGACACTGGTTGGTTGTAAGGAGGGAAGTGTTTCCGGGAACGAGTGAGATTTCAAGTCCTGGACAGATGAAGTTGTATAAGTATCGTTAAAAACCACCGACGTTTTCGCATCAGTGGTTTGAATGGTACTTGGTGATGTCGACGAAGGCAAGTCTGTTCCCAGTGACGATTTCACTACCAAATTAGTAAATATATTTTCTGTTGTGTCTGGAACATCTCGGTTCGACGAACTTAAACTGGCTCTCAGTTGGGTTTCCTCCGTTATTGTAGCGACAAATGTTGTTGTCGAATAAGATGATAACGGCTCGTTAATAGATGATACAGAAGACGATTCGTAAGATACTGAAGACATTTCTGATGATATCACGGTAGCAGAAGATAAATACAACGACGTTGACGATTGGGTATCGGTGTTTGTTGTGGGAACGAAGGAGGATATATCGCCTTTCAAATGAACGATTGTTGATAAATAAGAACTTGATCTAACATTGTAGGCTGTAACAGGTGTTGTTAAATACTGTTCACTGAAGTAGGTCTCTCCAGTTGGATCTGTTGTGTTCACAGATGATTTAGTCAGGGACGACGAACTGACGTCTGTGATTTTTGTTGTGTTGGTGGATGTAATCGTCTGTTGTGATAGTGTTGTTTCTATTTCTGAATAAAATATATTTTTAAACATGAAGACTGTATAAGCTTAACATCGACATGTGAACTAAAAAAGGAAGGTAGGTACAATGTAATATGTATTGGTTCCAGTTAAGAGTGAACGATATGTAAACCGTAAGGTTCAAACGTACATATTTACATAAAAAAACTATTTCTGTAGATTCATTGCAACATTAGCACATACTGAAACAAATGTTTCGCTTGTAAATAATGATACGGACTGCATTAATTCGTTTAAAGATGTGACAGAATTTCATAGTTAACGACATACATAAACAATATTAATAAAAAAACTAACTTTTTAACTAATTTGAAATCTGCGCAGGGCATTTTTGAACAACCATAACACTTAACGCAGGTCATGATTCATAGAATGAAACCTGCTAATGTGGCCGCCTCTTTTAAGTGACCCTATTTGTGAGGATACAACTTTGAATGTTCCCCAATGTAAGGATTTTGTAGTGAACTGAACCTGTAATTAGAGCCAAACTTTTCTAAGAGACTACTTTAAAGATGTGAAATGGGTAGCTGCATAATGAAGTTTTACTGTACAAAACAAAAAAATGTGATATGAGTGAATATGGCATTATGGGAACCTATTGTACAACAGACTGATAATCCAGTTACCTGACTTCACTTCTATTATAAATCCTTTAGCTTGGTGTAGATCATCAGTCACAAAAGTCACATTTAACTCCCCCGACACCCGGGTAAATTGTTCCGGGGTGGAAATTTCACCACATCGCCGGTTGTTGTCCCGTCCTGACAGGGACACATAGTCACTGTTACAGAATAAACTCTCTGCAACGTCCATCGCTATCGTCCGGAAGTAAAATGGGCCACCGGAACCAGAAATTATCCGCCAATTACATAATACGAGAGGAGAGTAGTTTCCTGGATATCCCGGAGATGTTATATTAATTCTTTCGTTAGGTCCCAACACTATATGTGTTGAGCACGCTGGAAATAGAAAGCAAAAAGTTCATTTTAATGCAACCACTACTGTTTTTTTCCCTTCAAATGCTGTTTATAAAATACGATCCAGTTGAACAAATCAGTGGAATTGCAGATATTATTATATATCGATAATGTATTTATCACTTGAGAGAGGTTAAGGAAAAATGTGGTCAAGACGTTCAGAATCGCCACCCGACCAAGATCATTAATAAAGCAACTATGGTCACTATTTCACTGCATAAACAGTAAATACGTGATTCTTTTAAATGAGACAATCAATCTTAGCAAAGTTTTTCTATAATTGAAATTACGCGCAGAGATGTACAGTAATATCAATATTTATAAAAGGAATACCCATAGATTCAGTAGTCCCTGGACAGATATGTTCGGAGAATAAATAATTATATTATAATAAGATCGCCTTATTAATACAAAATTGCTGTTCATGATAACATGTACATTGCTAACATAATCATGGCTAAGTAGCGTTAGTTTCCTCAAATTCGCCTCACCACAGTACATACAAGTGTATAATAAATTCCCTAATTTTTCGGAAACAGTGACTAACCTGCTCGAACGTAGGAAGGGGAGGATGTCGCACCTTCCTGGAATTTGTGCATCACACTGACCTTTACCACATACAATTGACCTTCATGACCTCTAGTGTTAATGACAAAACTTCGCCTGGAAGCTGGTAACGTGACAGCTAGTGTGTTCGTAGATGCGAGGACCGAGTAGCGCACTCTATAGGCGGTTATGTGATCCGTGTTATAGTCGGTAGGGGGCTCCCAGCTCACCTTAATTACCCTTTTGACGGCAACGACCTTGACATTCGAGAGATTTTCAGGAACGGGCACTTCAAAGAAAAGACATAACTTTTATTTACTATAATTTAAACTAAAATAAAATGTATTCGTACATATTTACATTTGGTGTGGCAAAGCCCTTCTATATTACTACTAAAGTACTGCCAACAGCAGCTTCATGTTATGAGACAATAACTGAAGTTGGTATGTGCACATCCGAGTGACTTAATAGTGCCACTACCGAACTAATCGATATCTTCTGCTTTGATCCCGAACACCAGATGCCTGTCTCAAGTGTCTGTGAGATCAACAAACAGTTTTACGCCTGGATTTTTCACCAATTCAACCGTCTCCGGTTGCACGGTCAACATCAACAATATGCCTGACTGCAAATATAACTCGGACCTGATTCCTGCGGGTTTCCGTTGAGTGCGTGCGCCGGATATAGGTCGTAATAAAATCGGAAAATGTTTTAGGACACTTGAATAGTTACTTACAAAATGTTATTTGTTACTATTTTATGAATTGAGAATAGGATATATATAAATTAATAACATATGAATTATTTACGAAAGTTGCGTTTTAAGTCTTTTCAATTTTGTATGGGAAATAGCGCGTGACGTCAGCTGTTATTTTTGTGCCGTTCTAGATATTGACCTGACCTTACGGTAATAAGCGGGAAATTTGAAAGTTGGAAAACACAAAAAATATTTTTTGCGAATTCTCATTACGAAAATATAGATATAAACAATAAACTGCATAGATGTGGCCGAACAACTGGTCTGCCACATCTAAACAGTTCATTGCTTACATATGTTTTTGTCGCGTTTACATCAAATTCAGGGAAGAGGTAAGTTTGAGCATGGGCAAACTAAGACCTTCTAACGTTTGGTGCCAAATTTTACTCAAAAATATGTTAAGTCTCGTTCAATCAAAGATGCATGGACAAGCTCTAAATATTAATACATTCCAAAACTTACCTATAGATCGTACCGTGATCCTGAATCCTCTTCCAGTTCTGTCACTTCCGGTGTGTAGCGTCAACTTCGTCCAATTTCCTTTAGAAAGAAACTGAGTACTGCTCGCATAACACATGTTGTTATATTCCTCTTTCGTGTCACTTAGCCTGATGTAACTATTCGTACAACTTTCGTCTCTAAAGTCAAGATCGTCCATTACAAAACTAAGTACGTATGAAGAGTTTGTTGATATGTTCCAGTTGCACATGGAGTAAGGCTCCACCCTTGTTGGATAGAATGGTGACGTCACTGTGATAGAGCTTTCTGGTAGAATGTATTGATTTCCACTACAACCTGGTTAAAGCATAGCATAGATTCCACGATTAATGCTTTCAAAAATCATACATCTTATTATACTGATACAATTCGTGCATTGCTCAGCCTTATTGATATAGAACAATTTTTGTTCGCGTTTGACATATATAGACACAAATTGATTTAAAAGGTTGGAAACACAATGACACATTTAACAGAATTTAAATATTCAATAAAGAATAACTGTTAAGAATTATAGCAGATAAATGTTTGTCTGACATCCTTGATATCGTTTGTTTATTTGTTGTTGTTTTCCGTTTAAACATCAGCAAAAGTGAATTTATTTAAAAAACAAAATCTATCATTATCTTAACTTTACGCATTGTCAAATCTAAATCACCAATAAACATACAAGCAATCTAATAGGAAGATGTTATTTTATGTTAGAACATCATAGTTCACGATTTCCCATTTACGTGAGACTACTGCTATATAAATCCAAAAACGGTCATCGACATCAATGTATCAGTAATTGAACGGTGTTACAATGTATTCACTATCGAAATAGGCATTTAACCATGAAAAACAATCACATTGTCAAGAACTACATCTAAAAACTTCAACTAAACACTACAATACCATGAACCATACCACTACTAGTTTTACCGAGCCACTGAAGCGAATTCAACGCTTCGTTAATATGTATTTGTCATAAAAACGTGAAAACAGTCATAAAGTATGTGCCATATAAGGTAACATCTCATGTAACATGCCATTAGTAACATATCATGTGACATACCATAAATAACATACCATGTGATATGCCATTAGTTACATATATGATGTGACTTACCATGAATTACACGTATGTATCTAGGCCGTGATGGCACACTCAGGCCTTCAGAATTCTCGGCAAGTACTGTAATGCGGTAAAGTCTGCCAGGGTGTTCTGCTACAGCTGGGAAATACAAAAGTGGAATACGGATCTGCATAGCTCACCTGGAAATTACCAGCCAGTTTAAAAGTTCAAAGTAATATTTCGAAATATCTTTATTTGAAAACCGGTGCTTTATTTTTTTATTTCATTATTTTCGTCAAATAAAAATACGATTCGATACCATGCTAAACCTCTATAAATTTTCCTTATTTGTAATAAAACTGTAATAAAATAAAAAAAATAAAAATGTGAAATTTCAAAATTATAGTTCGTGCCAAAAAACATCAAATGTATGTGTAAATAATAAAAATAACTTTAAGATTTATTCTACACCGATTTTAGTTTTTAATTTACAATTGTACGTGTTCATCATACTTAGACCAAATTCTTCCTGGACTAGCAATACTCTAACACACATAAAACCTTACCTTGAAAAGGTATGCAGTGTAGATAATATACTCACGAATAAGAACAAAAGTTTGTCGATTAGTTGTCATGGTGACATTATGTATGTCCGGAAGTACGTCATACACTACTTGGTAGTGTAATATAGGACCGTAGGTCTTCGTTGGAGGGCGCCACTGGACCAAGAAATTAGCCCTTACTGACTTCACACTGACAGCCTCAGGGGCCCCTGGCGGGGAACCTAGGACACACAGCAGCTCTATTTAGTATTATCTGTCTAGCTCTTTGAGTAAGTCGTTGTGTTAGTATACAATTTTCTTATTAACTGTAGTGGGTAGTATTACAATATCTTTACAAGGTAGATTTGAAGTGTCATCGAATTTACTTTGTTTAGCTCTCAGCATCCACTTATTGTTTTTCGTACTAATGATTTATTTAGAGTAAAAGATTAACTTCAGTAACTTATTAGATTACATTTCGGTCTGTTCCTCTTAACGTTCCAACCAATCGTGCAGGATTGGGGAAATAATATACCTGTTGTATCAAACTGCATGACGTGACGTTAAAGAACAACTTTCACAATGCTTCTTTTTGAATTTATATTTTGCAACATCCAAATAACGTAAGTAATACAGTACGGTGTTACCTTATAGTAAGTTACCTATGTAATTTACCTGTAACGACGTAGACGTGATATAGGAGAAAGGTAAGCAGGTGGAGATAAGCGATCACCGTCCCATCGGCTGTCATAGTCACCTTCTGATATATCTTCATACATACATATTCTCATCTTTCTGCTTCTATCATTAAGCAATGTTGGTCATATTTGATGGCAACACAGCAATGGCATAAAATAGAATATGCATCATTCTGGGAAAGCTGTAAAAGATAACATACATGTTTACAGTGATGTTTATGTAACCAGAGCTTTGTGATTCATTTAAAGGTAACTGTGCAACATACTGGAATCGCTAATAGTGATAACATACGTGTTTGTTGATGATTAATACTTACATATTCTAATCATTACCAGTGTGACTGTGAAGATAAGAAGTGAGAAATGCATTACATTTCAAAGGCATATCTAACGTAATACACAAAACATCAAGGAATTTTAATTGGGTTTTATAGTTATTGCCCTGTAATTATTGACTTCGATTTGCAATTGTCTCTTTACGATTTTTACTATGAGGTGCATTGTTGATTCGGTTGAATTTATCTTGTTCCAGATACGCAAATTTATAACACCTATCTAAAACAAAAGAAAAAGCATATGAAATATCAAACCGGAACAGATATTAGAGGTCTGTTTGTAATCCTCCAAACAAAACTGAATCAAGGGGTAAATTTCAATAAAATGACGCAAGTATTATAATCAATGGTTAATGCACTATCACATCGCAGGAAAACTAATTATATATATAATATAACAGACGAATTGAATTTCTACGTTATTCGATAAAAATGTTTAAGTATATTGCAACTAATGCCGGTGACATTTTTATGACTATCGACGGTATGATCATTAACTGTTTTTGAAGTGTGTTATAGGTAGTTTTTCTATTGATAACTATTCAAGTTTATCTGTGATAGATTTCATCAAAATATCGCCATTCTGTTGTGAAGACGGGAAACAAAACAAACCGAGACAGTTAACACGTGTGATGCTCGCGCATTATGATATTCATAACATCTTTTGAAACATAACATATAATGAATACTATAAAGCACTACCAATACTACGTGCCAAAAAACAAATGGCAAAGAAAGGCAAAACCTACTTGTTGTCATCTGGTAGGTATCTCTCGTACAACTGGTACATGTATCTCACCTGCAATGAATGAGAATGCGCCCGTCATCCTGGCAGATGTGTGGTTTATGTATCAGGCAGACTATCTCACGATTTTGTCTCTGATATAAAACGACTTATCAGATATTTTTCTCTTTGGATGTCATTGATGTGTAGCCCACAGTCTTTATACTTCAAACATCTTACACGAAAGTAAACCATGTCTTAAATGATGAACAGCAGTTGCCACGCAACATGTTTCACAATTATGCCAGTCACTAAACATTAACACGTTATTTCGATAACTGAAATAAATAATAGACAAATTAACTCAAAACTTCTTTTCATACAGTACACACCAACATTGGGTCATCCCTAATTGCTGAGACTGTTCACGATAAGAGGATCCTGGCAGTACTTTCATCAAACAAAGAACAAATTGATACTCCCATGTGTGATTACAACAAGCATAATCCTTTCTACCACTGGACAATGCCGTGAATGGTCAAGGTTTGTAAAGGTCTCTTACTGACCAGCTGACCCCCCACCCCACCCCCCTTCCCCCATAATAAAGATATCCGCTGGTTTTGATAGCACTAACCAGAAATTAACGAATATTTATGGCATTTTAAGTTATGAACAAAACTTGACATTTTCTATAAAGTACATGACTAAAAGTATTTTAACGTTTGTAAGAACAATATTTACTGACATAAGTTCAGATTTATCACGACGTACAACATAAATGAAAGCTAAATATCAAGCTAACAATACTCTGATTGCACTTCGTTGTATTACCTATCGACAGGATGGGAGATAACTCGTATTTAAGTGTGTGAATAAGAGATAAAGTACTCTTCCTCGGTGAGGGATTACTTTACCCTGTAACCTGGAGCTTTAAAGATTGACCTATCCTCTGTAGTGTTATTGTCTCACATTGACACCTGCCGCGGTGTGTCCCAATCTGTCTAGATAAGACACTTGCCTTACAAGATCACACCACGACTCTGTAGCTCACAACTTAAATAAAATAAAATGTGTTGGTCCGTTTTAAAAAAAAAAAAAAAATCTTTTATTCAACAAATGTTTATCAGTTTGATTTAGCAACATGTCAATCATGCGTGGTTAGCATAATCTTGATACGTTCTTAAAGATAGATATCCTCTCTACTACTTCATTAAAGAGGAATACTGTTGTGTGTTCTGTTATTTAAGAATTCGCTTCTAAACGGGTCAGGTGTTTAATTTCTGGACAGAAAAAGGAAACATTATTGCAGGTATCTTTAAGTAGAAAAAATCATTTTAATTCAAATGAAGATGTATTGAAATATTATTGAGTAATACTTTAAATGTAAAAGAGATAAATTTAATTGAAATCAAGGTATCTTTTTAAGACATGAGGATATCCTTAAGTCAATAGCAGGTTTATTTTAATGAATTAAGGATATCTCCTTTAATTTGATAATCCGTATGTCTGTATATGATTGAATGTAACATTGATACCTTTATACATAATAGATATTTCTCTCACAGGGGAAGTAACTCTGAAAACATTCCAAGATATCGGTAAATGTCAGAAATATATCTTTACAATGCAATGAACACTTTATCTCGATTAAAGATGTATTCATATTGAATAAAATTATATTTGTTCGAGTTGCTGTAGAAGCATATATATTCGTTGGGGCTAAGTTTCGTTGTTTTTGTATGGGGACAAATTCGTTTGGATTATATTTCCTGAAATCAATCTTTTAAACCCCGGTTTTTTCTGGTAAGTAAGAAGTTTAAATTTATCGGCGTGACAGCACAGTGCAGATTAATAGAGTACAGGTAAGATAGGGCGAGATTTATTCACTGGATGGATTTCGGTCGAATCCGTCACGTTCTATTGCTTACAAAGAGCGATGTACACATAATGATCAAACAAAATGTGTTTAGTGGTACGCGGCACATGTGTCTTCGCAAATACAAGAAAGAGTAGAGATCGTGAAAGTGTCGGTTGATTTTAATATCAGTGTTGTCAAACAAGCCCACCCTAAATGGCTTATGTATGCAATGGATGAACTGATGCGTGACAAAAAGTGCACTGTGGAGGTATTCCGACTGGCCGGGATTACCGAGGCCTGTAAATATTGTCATATACGGACAGGATACGGAGGTTTGTTTATACTACTTATATTTCATAAAATCGAGAAAACGAAAGAGAATGTAAAACATTTCAAAGAATACAAAACGGCAGCTAGGTATACGTATGTTTACTAGGTTACTCGTGGTCTATCCAATGAAATATATTTTTGTGTCGTGTAACATGTTTATACTATTTGTGATGAAGAACCTTGAATAACATTTTATTTATGATATCAAATGAAGGTATGTGATAACGACCAGGCCTGTTGGTAGACATAATGAGTCAGAAGCTATATGTGTAGAAATCGATATCACGTGATGTCCTAGTTTTATGACATATGTGAGACCGTCACGTTATCAAAAAGAACTGTTTTCCGTTGTCTCTGAATGATAACTGATATTTCTTGACCTAAATGTAATGGTAATATCAATCGTAAGGCTTCAACACAATCCCATAATAGTAGGATAATCTGTCAATTGTTAGAAAAATTACCCTTATTGTTATCAGTAAAGTGAATGTTAGCAATCCCAGAAATTTGAATTCATTATCAAGAAAACGAAACTAGAAATGCAATATTTCTGATGTTTGATAAAAATCGAAAGTAATTATTGTCGAATGCCTCCTGTTACATAATTTCATGATAGCACAAAGTTCTGTTGTATGAATCACATTTATAATTCGACAAAATGAAGCGATTATGTTCAATTGAGTTAAGGAACTAAACGTCCCTCTTTCTAAAAAAGTATTGTCTCATCTGAGATAAAAACAAACATTAGTTCTTATTAATTACAATAATGTATTGATACAATCTAGAAAACGAAAAGGGATTTAAATCAGTTTAAAGAAGACAAATAAAACAAGGAAAACCAGAAATTTAATAATGCTACCAGACAAAGAATCGCTTTGAAGGACGAGCAACTGCAGAACACTAATTCAATCAACCGTTTAAACAAAACGATTTCCCGCTGTTTTTCATTCCTTTTCGGTATTGTCAACTCTCTTTTCTGACAAATTCAGTTGATTACATTGTTAGAAAGATGTGACCGTACTTGGGTGTCACACCTTGGTGTACAATTTCTGTATGGGAAGCGAACTCTACATTGAATACCCTAAGAGAGGTCGATAACAGTATGTCAGATATCTTTAAATAAAAAAATGGGCATTTGATCAAAATAAGATATGTTTATACGTTTTTGAGTAATATTTTAAATGTACAAAATATATACATAATTGATATAGAGCTGTCTTTTAAAGACATGAGGATATATATAAGTCAATAACAGATCTTCTTAAATGAATTAAGGATATCAAATTAAATTAGGTAATTTCTATGTCTGTTATATTTCAATGGAACAGTGATATCTTGTGATATGTTAGATATACATTTAAATGTATTTGAAATATCTCGAACGGATGTAGAGAGATCTTAATACGACTTAAATGTATTAATGGATGTGCAATTTATATCCTTAAGATGGTCTAAAAAACCAATTCGATTAAAGATGTATGAATACCGATTGAAGTTTAACTAAGCAAAATGAGCACTTAATTGATAGGGTAATTCAATAAATGCATTTCAACAATCACGGAAGGAGCATTTATTGTATTCGATATTATCAAAGTATAAACCTTTGTTTTATGTAGTTGGAATTCAAATGACAACCCTATGGTAAAAAAATTATATCCAGATAATTATCTTTCATTCCTATCATACTGAAAATTTGCCTTTGACAATCGTTAAGTTAATCATCCTTTGGATAACTGGTTAGGAAAATGTATATGGCTATTAGAGTATCACGTGGTCTTTGGGGGTTTTCCAACTAGGTCCGCCATTACATAAACACTTAGAACTGTAAAGCGAGCGTTCCAAATACTTGAAAATTTAAGATTCTGCTGGAACGACTCTCTAGACGGCAACCCATTTATAACGGAGGTAAGCTAAAACATGGTTTCATTTTATTATCACATAAAATACATATTTGTTAAATTCTACAATGTAAGTGTTTGTTCCTGCTGCTATATGCATAGTTTGTTTCTCGATAGGAAGGTTTTGTTGTTGAAATGACATTTCTTATTTGAAAGAATGAAGTGATTTTGTTGTGATTTATAAAAATAGGTTATTAACGGATAGAAAAGCGCTCCCCTAAAAATATATCTCCCCATTAGAATAGAAACTAAGGTTTGCTTATAATACTTTATTTCATAAAATCGAGAAAACGAAAGAGAATGTAAAATATTTCCAAGAATACAAAAAGGCAGCTAGGTACACGTATGTATACTAGGTTACTCATGGTCTATCCAATGAAACACATTTTTGTGTCGTGTAACATGTTTATACTATTTGTGATAAAGAACGTTGAATAACATTTTATTTATGATATCAGATGAGGTTTTGTGATAACGACCAGGCCTGCTGATATGTAGAATAAGATATCACGTGATTTCTTAGTTTTATGACATATATGAGACCGTCACGTTATCACAAATAAACTGTTCCCGTTGTCTCAGAATGACAACTGATATTTCCTGACCTACATGTAATGGTAATATTAAATGTAAGGCTTCAACACAATCCCGTAACAGTAGGAAAACCTGTCCTTTTTAGAACTATACTTATTGTTATCAGTAAGATAATATAAGCGATCCCCGAAATTTGAATGCATTATCACAGAAAACGAAAGTAAAAATGTAATATTTCTGATGTTTGATAAATATCACAAATTATTGCCCTTCCTTCTAGAAATGTATCACCCCGTTTGAGATAAAAAAAATAACAAAACAACCTATTCTTATAACAATAATGTAGTTATACAAAAGAGAAAATGGAAATAAATTACAATTAGTTTAAACAAGGTTAACAAATGAAAGGAAACCAAGAATTTCATAAAGCTACCAGACAATTATTGCTTAACATGTCAATCGACTGCAGGACACCTTTTAATTCCACCGTTAATTTCTTTCGTTTTCTATAATGTCAACTTATCTTTCAGGCACATTTGATTGATTTAATGTCAAAAAGATGTATGCGTACTTGGGTGCAATGCCACTATGTATAATGTATTGAAGGGAAGGGAAATTTACATTGAATACCAAAAGAGGGGGCGATAACAGTAAGTTTTGTTGTTTAAATGACATTAAGGAAAGTCACGTTATTAACGGAAAATAATGCCCTTCCATTAAAATAATCCCATCAGGGAGGATACGGAGGTTTGTTTATAACACTTATATTTCATAAAATCAAGAAAGCGAAAGACGATTTAAAACATTTCCAAGAATACAAAACGGCAGCTAGGTATACGTATGTTTACTAGGTTCCTCGTGGTCTATCCAATGAAATACATTTTTGTATCGTGTAACATGTTCATACTATTTGTGATAAAGAACCTTGAATAACATTTTATTTATGATATCAAATGAAGGTATGTGATAACGACCAGGCCTGTTGGTAAACATAATGAGTCAGAAGCTATATGTGTAGAAGTCGATATCACGTGATGTCCTAGTTTTATGACATATGTGAGACCGTCACGTTATCAAAAAGAACTGTTTTCCGTTCTCTCTGAATGATAACTGATATTTCTTGACCTAAATGTAATGGTAATATCAATCGTAACGCTTCAACACAATCCCATAATAGTAGGATAATCTGTCAATTGTTAGAAAAATTACCCTTATTGTTATCAGTAAAGTGAATGTTAGCAATCCCAGAAATTTGAATGCATTATCAAGAAAACGAAACTAGAAATGCAATATTTCTGATGTTTGATAAAAATCGAAAGTAATTATTGTCAAATGCCTCCTGTTACATAATTTCATGATAGCACAAAGTTCTGTTGTATGAATCACATTTATAATTCGACAAAATGAAGCGATTATGTTCAATTGATTTAAGGAACTAAACGCCCCTCTTTCTAAAATAGTATTGTCTCATCTGAGATAAAAACAAACATTAGTTCTTATTAATTACAATAATGTATTGATACAATCTAGAAAACGAAAAGGGATTTAAATCAGTTTAAAGAAGACAAATAAAACAAGGAAAACCAGAAATTTAATAATGCTACCAGACAAAGAATCGCTTTGAAGGACGAGCAACTGCAGAACACTAATTCAATCAACCGTTTAAACAAAACGATTTCCCGCTGTTTTCCATTCCTTTTCGGTATTGTCAACTCTCTTTTCTGACAAATTCAGTTGATTACATTGTTAGAAAGATGTGACCGTACTTGGGTGTCACACCTTGGTGTACAATTTCTGTATGGGAAGCGAACTCTACATTGAATACCCTAAGAGAGGTCGATAACAGTATGTCAGATATCTTTAAATAAAAAAATGGGCATTTGATCAAAATAAGATATGTTTATACGTTTTTGAGTAATATTTTAAATGTACAAAATATATACATAATTGATATAGAGCTGTCTTTTAAAGACATGAGGATATATATAAGTCAATAACAGATCTTCTTAAATGAATTAAGGATATCAAATTAAATTAGGTAATTTCTATGTCTGTTATATTTCAATGGAACAGTGATATCTTGTGATATGTTAGATATACATTTAAATGTATTTGAAATATCTCGAACGGATGTAGAGAGATCTTAAAACGACTTAAATGTATTAATGGATGTGCGATTTATATCCTTAAGATGGTCTAAAAAACCAATTCGATTAAAGATGTATGAATACCGATTGAAGTTTAACTAAGCAAAATGAGCACTTAATTGATAGGGTAATTCAATAAATGCATTTCAACAATCACGGAAGGAGCATTTATTGTATTCGATATTATCAAAGTATAAACCTTTGTTTTATGTAGTTGGAATTCAAATGACAACCCTATGGTAAAAAAATTATATCCAGATAATTATCTTTCATTCCTATCATACTGAAAATTTGCCTTTAACAATCGTTAAGTTAATCATCCTTTGGATAACTGGTTAGGAAAATGTATATGGCTATTAGAGTATCACGTGGTCTTTGGGGGTTTTCCAACTAGGTCCGCCATTACATAAACACTTAGAACTGTAAAGCGAGCGTTCCAAATACTTGAAAATTTAAGATTCTGCTGGAACGACTCTCTAGACGGCAACCCATTTATAACGGAGGTAAGCTAAAACATGGTTTCATTTTATTATCACATAAAATACATATTTGTTAAATTCTACAATGTAAGTGTTTGTTCCTGCTGCTATATGCATAGTTTGTTTCTCGATAGGAAGGTTTTGTTGTTGAAATGACATTTCTTATTTGAAAGAATGAAGTGATTTTGTTGTGATTTATAAAAATAGGTTATTAACGGATAGAAAAGCGCTCCCCTAAAAATATATCTCCCCATTAGAATAGAAACTAAGGTTTGCTTATAATACTTTATTTCATAAAATCGAGAAAACGAAAGAGAATGTAAAATATTTCCAAGAATACAAAAAGGCAGCTAGGTACACGTATGTATACTAGGTTACTCATGGTCTATCCAATGAAACACATTTTTGTGTCGTGTAACATGTTTATACTATTTGTGATAAAGAACGTTGAATAACATTTTATTTATGATATCAGATGAGGTTTTGTGATAACGACCAGGCCTGCTGATATGTAGAATAAGATATCACGTGATTTCTTAGTTTTATGACATATATGAGACCGTCACGTTATCACAAATAAACTGTTCCCGTTGTCTCAGAATGACAACTGATATTTCCTGACCTACATGTAATGGTAATATTAAATGTAAGGCTTCAACACAATCCCGTAACAGTAGGAAAACCTGTCCTTTTTAGAACTATACTTATTGTTATCAGTAAGATAATATAAGCGATCCCCGAAATTTGAATGCATTATCACAGAAAACGAAAGTAAAAATGTAATATTTCTGATGTTTGATAAATATCACAAATTATTGCCCTTCCTTCTAGAAATGTATCACCCCGTTTGAGATAAAAAAAATAACAAAACAACCTATTCTTATAACAATAATGTAGTTATACAAAAGAGAAAATGGAAATAAATTACAATTAGTTTAAACAAGGTTAACAAATGAAAGGAAACCAAGAATTTCATAAAGCTACCAGACAATTATTGCTTAACATGTCAATCGACTGCAGGACACCTTTTAATTCCACCGTTAATTTCTTTCGTTTTCTATAATGTCAACTTATCTTTCAGGCACATTTGATTGATTTAATGTCAAAAAGATGTATGCGTACTTGGGTGCAATGCCACTATGTATAATGTATTGAAGGGAAGGGAAATTTACATTGAATACCAAAAGAGGGGGCGATAACAGTAAGTTTTGTTGTTTAAATGACATTAAGGAAAGTCACGTTATTAACGGAAAATAATGCCCTTCCATTAAAATAATCCCATCAGGGAGGATACGGAGGTTTGTTTATAACACTTATATTTCATAAAATCAAGAAAGCGAAAGACGATTTAAAACATTTCCAAGAATACAAAACGGCAGCTAGGTATACGTATGTTTACTAGGTTCCTCGTGGTCTATCCAATGAAATACATTTTTGTATCGTGTAACATGTTCATACTATTTGTGATAAAGAACCTTGAATAACATTTTATTTATGATATCAAATGAAGGTATGTGATAACGACCAGGCCTGTTGGTAAACATAATGAGTCAGAAGCTATATGTGTAGAAGTCGATATCACGTGATGTCCTAGTTTTATGACATATGTGAGACCGTCACGTTATCAAAAAGAACTGTTTTCCGTTCTCTCTGAATGATAACTGATATTTCTTGACCTAAATGTAATGGTAATATCAATCGTAACGCTTCAACACAATCCCATAATAGTAGGATAATCTGTCAATTGTTAGAAAAATTACCCTTATTGTTATCAGTAAAGTGAATGTTAGCAATCCCAGAAATTTGAATGCATTATCAAGAAAACGAAACTAGAAATGCAATATTTCTGATGTTTGATAAAAATCGAAAGTAATTATTGTCAAATGCCTCCTGTTACATAATTTCATGATAGCACAAAGTTCTGTTGTATGAATCACATTTATAATTCGACAAAATGAAGCGATTATGTTCAATTGATTTAAGGAACTAAACGCCCCTCTTTCTAAAATAGTATTGTCTCATCTGAGATAAAAACAAACATTAGTTCTTATTAATTACAATAATGTATTGATACAATCTAGAAAACGAAAAGGGATTTAAATCAGTTTAAAGAAGACAAATAAAACAAGGAAAACCAGAAATTTAATAATGCTACCAGACAAAGAATCGCTTTGAAGGACGAGCAACTGCAGAACACTAATTCAATCAACCGTTTAAACAAAACGATTTCCCGCTGTTTTCCATTCCTTTTCGGTATTGTCAACTCTCTTTTCTGACAAATTCAGTTGATTACATTGTTAGAAAGATGTGACCGTACTTGGGTGTCACACCTTGGTGTACAATTTCTGTATGGGAAGCGAACTCTACATTGAATACCCTAAGAGAGGTCGATAACAGTATGTCAGATATCTTTAAATAAAAAAATGGGCATTTGATCAAAATAAGATATGTTTATACGTTTTTGAGTAATATTTTAAATGTACAAAATATATACATAATTGATATAGAGCTGTCTTTTAAAGACATGAGGATATATATAAGTCAATAACAGATCTTCTTAAATGAATTAAGGATATCAAATTAAATTAGGTAATTTCTATGTCTGTTATATTTCAATGGAACAGTGATATCTTGTGATATGTTAGATATACATTTAAATGTATTTGAAATATCTCGAACGGATGTAGAGAGATCTTAAAACGACTTAAATGTATTAATGGATGTGCGATTTATATCCTTAAGATGGTCTAAAAAACCAATTCGATTAAAGATGTATGAATACCGATTGAAGTTTAACTAAGCAAAATGAGCACTTAATTGATAGGGTAATTCAATAAATGCATTTCAACAATCACGGAAGGAGCATTTATTGTATTCGATATTATCAAAGTATAAACCTTTGTTTTATGTAGTTGGAATTCAAATGACAACCCTATGGTAAAAAAATTATATCCAGATAATTATCTTTCATTCCTATCATACTGAAAATTTGCCTTTAACAATCGTTAAGTTAATCATCCTTTGGATAACTGGTTAGGAAAATGTATATGGCTATTAGAGTATCACGTGGTCTTTGGGGGTTTTCCAACTAGGTCCGCCATTACATAAACACTTAGAACTGTAAAGCGAGCGTTCCAAATACTTGAAAATTTAAGATTCTGCTGGAACGACTCTCTAGACGGCAACCCATTTATAACGGAGGTAAGCTAAAACATGGTTTCATTTTATTATCACATAAAATACATATTTGTTAAATTCTACAATGTAAGTGTTTGTTCCTGCTGCTATATGCATAGTTTGTTTCTCGATAGGAAGGTTTTGTTGTTGAAATGACATTTCTTATTTGAAAGAATGAAGTGATTTTGTTGTGATTTATAAAAATAGGTTATTAACGGATAGAAAAGCGCTCCCCTAAAAATATATCTCCCCATTAGAATAGAAACTAAGGTTTGCTTATAATACTTTATTTCATAAAATCGAGAAAACGAAAGAGAATGTAAAATATTTCCAAGAATACAAAAAGGCAGCTAGGTACACGTATGTATACTAGGTTACTCATGGTCTATCCAATGAAACACATTTTTGTGTCGTGTAACATGTTTATACTATTTGTGATAAAGAACGTTGAATAACATTTTATTTATGATATCAGATGAGGTTTTGTGATAACGACCAGGCCTGCTGATATGTAGAATAAGATATCACGTGATTTCTTAGTTTTATGACATATATGAGACCGTCACGTTATCACAAATAAACTGTTCCCGTTGTCTCAGAATGACAACTGATATTTCCTGACCTACATGTAATGGTAATATTAAATGTAAGGCTTCAACACAATCCCGTAACAGTAGGAAAACCTGTCCTTTTTAGAACTATACTTATTGTTATCAGTAAGATAATATAAGCGATCCCCGAAATTTGAATGCATTATCACAGAAAACGAAAGTAAAAATGTAATATTTCTGATGTTTGATAAATATCACAAATTATTGCCCTTCCTTCTAGAAATGTATCACCCCGTTTGAGATAAAAAAAAAAACAACAAAAAAAAACCCTATTCTTATAACAATAATGTAGTTATGCAAAAGAGAAAATGGAAATAAATTACAATTAGTTTAAACAAGGTTAACAAATGAAAGGAAACCAAGAATTTCATAAAGCTACCAGACAATTATTGCTTAACATGTCAATCGACTGCAGGACACCTTTTAATTCCACCGTTAATTTCTTTCGTTTTCTATAATGTCAACTTGTCTTTCAGGCACATTTGATTGATTTAATGTCAAAAAGATGTATGTGTACTTGGGTGCAATGCCACTATGTATACTGTATTGAAGGGAAGGGAAATTTACATTGAATACCAAAAGAGGGGGCGATAACAGTAAGTTTTGTTGTTTAAATGACATTAAGGAAAGTCACGTTATTAACGGAAAATAATGCCCTTCCATTAAAATAATCCCATCAGGGAGGATACGGAGGTTTGTTTATAACACTTATATTTCATAAAATCAAGAAAGCGAAAGACGATTTAAAACATTTCAAAGAATACAAAACGGCAGCAAGGTATACGTATGTTTACTAGGTTCCTCGTGGTCTATCCAATGAAATACATTTTTGTGTCGTGTAACATGTTCATACTCTTTGTGATAAAGAACCTTGAATAACATTTTATTTGTGATATCAAACGAAGGTAAGTGATAACGACCAGGCCTGTTGGTAAACATAATGAGTCAGAAGCTATATGTGTAGAAGTGGATATCACGTGATGTCCTAGTTTTATGACATATGTGAGACCGTCACGTTATCAAAAATAACTGTTTTCCGTTGTCTCTGAATGATTACTGATATTTCTTGACCTACATGTAATGGTAATATTAATCGTAAGGCTTCAACACAATCCCATAATAGTAGGATAATCTGTCAATTGTTAGAAAAAAATACCCTTATTGTTAGCAATCCCCGAAATTTGAATGCATTTTCAAAGAAAACGAAACAAAAAATGCAATATTTCTGATGTTTGATAAAATTCGAAAGTAACCTGTCCTTTTTAGAACTATACTTATTGTTATCAGTAAGATAATATAAGCAATCCCCAAAATTTGAATGCATTATCAAAGAAAAACAAAAGATATAATACGATATTTCTGATGTTTGATAAAAATCCAAAGTTATTATGATTAAATGCTGCTTTTAACATAATTCTGTGAAGCCAAACAGTTTGTTGTTTAAATTCCATTTATAATATTTTAAATGTTAAATGCTGCTTTATGCATAATTTGTCTCTCGATGGTTAAGTTTTGTTGTTTAAGATAGATTAAGGAAAAAATTATATTAAGGCAAATCACGTTCTTTACGGATAATAATTCACTCTCTTAAAAATCTATCTCCTCATCAAAGAAGAAACGAAAGTTTGTTTAAAATACTTTATTTCATAAAATCGAGAAAACGAAAGAGAATATAAAATATTTCGAAGAATACAAATAATATATTGTGAACTATTTAACGTGTTGGGCGGCTAGGTATACAAATGTGTATAAGGTTACCCAAGGTGTATTAAATGACACATAACATGTTAATGATACATGTAACATGTTTATACAACATTGGTTCACATTTTGTTTAATTTATGATATCAAATAAAAGTATCGGGTATGGACCAGACATATGTATAAACATAATGAGTCGACGCTATATGGGTAAAATACGTTACCACGAGATATTTTACGACATACGTGAAATCGTCGCGTTATTACAAAGAACTGATTTCCGTTGTCTCTGAATGATAACTGATATGTTTTTACTCACATATTATTGTAATATTCAACATATGGCTTTAATACAATAATTTTTCATGGTACACCAACATGTGATTTGTTTATATCTTTGCGTTCCATGTACGGTACAGATAAACATGAAAGCTAGTTGCATTTAGTTCATTCTTTACCGTGGTACACAAAGATATGAATGGCTTGTTGCTTGTATTAGATTCTATACCATAAAAAAGTACAGAAAGTATGGTACAGGGTGATATGATAGCATTATATTGCCGTTATGAGACACCATGTCCAGGAATGACCCTCGGGAATGAAATGTCTTATAACAACACCGAAAAAATATATCGGGAGTGCATTACTGTAAGTTTCGCGGCCTTTATAGAGGCTTTCCTACAGAGAGTAAAAAGACATTTATTTTCAATATTTCGTCTGATAAACGCATCGTTATATAAAAAAGCAGGACATTCTAGAATGGTCTTTGTATCATTTGATTAGACATTGTATTAAATCCACAGGTTTCTATCATTTGTTTAGAGTTAATGATGATTTTCATATTTAGAGAGTGAAAGCAAAAGGACGTACCAGGAAGAATTGGATAAAACCTGTTGGAAAGACTTCCCTTTTTGTTGTAGAAACGCATATTTTTGTATAGAAATTAATTGAATTTTTTATGTCAATTCATTTAACTATTATGACTTAAAAACTCATCGACGTGATGACAGCCTTATCAAGCGGTATATTGTTACACTTGATAACATTTCAGAGGCGACACTTTCATGTGTGTTTGCACCATGGCTCTTTTCCGTCGTTGTATTGGTGCAGAAACATACATGAAAAAGGTTTGATTACACATTTTCGTGCATATCATTATGTACCAACCATAGAACAAAAATGTATGATTTATTTTTATATCTTTGTTTACCAAAGAAAAGAAAGTGCACCGTGGTCCACGATGATATAAAACAATAATATCATTGTTTTGGGCTCTTGTCTTGTAGACTACTGATTATAATTTTATTCACTAACATATAACCGTTTTATTAAAACAAACAACATGGTTTCAATACAATAGTATTATTGATTGGTTATGTCTGTATTGGTCGCGTTATTGGTTCAAGGCCTGCTAAGCCGAGGCGAAGCCGAAGGCTTATATAACAGGCCGAGGACCAATACCCAAATAACCAATCAATAATGTCTTTATTAATTAGTGCTGTAACAATTAAAGAGAAAGTCATGACAAACGCATAATTACTATAGAAAAGTGTTTGTTTATTTTTAAACATCAAATATGTAAACCTCGTCGGTCTGGAACGTTGTTCAATTCATTAAAACGTATTGGCTATCTGCCTGACACACTGACTGATTGTACTTTCGAATATGAAGTTGTGTATTAAAGCACCCTACAGTCTACTGATTCCTCTCTATCCGACAGAAAATATTAACCATTCTCTCCTATTTCATTCCAGTCATTGTTATTGAGACAATTTGAACTAATTCTTCTACAAACTGTTCGTCTGTTCCCCGTTTGTTGGCTATTTTATTTTCGGTATCGTACCATTAAACCGACTGTTTCAAACGCGACCTGAACATTTCTGAATGTCAGGACGCGTTCGTTTCGCGCTAAATCTTGCATTAGCCGTGATGTCACTGTATTGACCGACTTAAGGGTTTGTATTTCACAGGGCCGATGTTTCTGTATTGCGTCAATATCAAGCTAGCTAGTTGATAAAATTTCATTAACGAAGGATAACCTGTCAACTGCAGTAAAGTTATAATATTTGTAATCCCGTATTGAAGCAGCCCCTTTAATAATATTTGAACGCATTGTCAAAGAATTAATGTTGTTTCAACGATATTTATAATTCAGTTCTATTCTCTCTGAATTTGCACTTCATTTTTATTTTATTATATATATTATCCATATGCGGTGATATTCACCCGAACCCGGGTCCACCCAACTCCCACATACACCTAGATTTTATTTCTATTTGTCATATCAATATTTGTTCGTTAAGGAAGAATACTCATATTATTGATGCTGAGTTCTCCGAATACGATATACTGTGCGTCTCTGAAACTCATCTTGATAATTCAATTCCAGAGATTCAGAGATTTTTATTATCACTCAGGCACACTATTGTGCGCAACAAGAGGTCATCATAAAGTACAATATAACAATGATATGGTTGACCGTAAAGCACTCATCTTACTATGCTACGTACAATAGTATAGTGGAAACCATTACACTCCTCATACAATGATAAACACAATATTACACTGTACTATCCTGATAGTGCTGTATCTTTGGAAAACTTTGGTAATATTTTTAGAAAGGATAGAGGTTATAATGGTGGCGGAGTTCTGATTTATACTAAACATAATAGTAATATTAAACGTAGACCTGACCTTGAGACAGATGATCTTGAATTAATATGGACTGAAGTAACTACCAATAATAAACCTATTCTTCGTGACTGTATATATAGACCTCCTAACGCTCTCGTTGGCTACTGGGACAGGCTCGATATTTACCTAAATAATAGTATTGATCTGCAAAGGGAAGTGGTCCTGGTAGGGGATGTAATCAAGACATGTTACATCTAAATCCAAACTCACATCTACATAGAATTTTGTTGAAATATGGGTTAGAAAACACTGTTACTGAACCTACCAGGATTAATTCCTAGACCTCAACATCACTTGACACTATATTAACAAACAACGTTAACTTTCTCAAAATACAATAGTACATTCCTCTTGTAGTGATCACTGTCCAGTTAGCGCTGATCTGAAATTTAAAACTTTAAAGAAACATGCATATAAAAAGACTTTATTACACTTTAATAACACTGACTTTGACGGGGCAAATGAGTATCTTAAGTCCATTGACTGGGATCTGTTATTACAGGGTGATATTGAAAATATGAACTCTCTTTTAACTGATAAAATCCTAACTGCTATCGACCTATTCGTGCCACATAAAACAGTAACTATAGGACCTAACGATAAAATTTGGATGACTAATGGTATCAGACTCAAAATTAGACAAAGAAATCGCCAGCATTCCAAAGCTAAGCTACATAATACTCCAGCTTCTTGGGCAAAATTTAGATCTATTAGTAATGAAGTTATATCCTTAGTCCGGGAAGCTAAAGAAAAATATTTATCTAATCTTCTTTAATTGATAAAACCATACCCCCGGAAAATGGTGGCGTATTGCAAAATCGGTTATGAATCTCAAAAACAAAAACGAAAATGACTCTCCATTGATTATCAACGGCGAACTGAAAATCCACCCCATAGATAAAGCGGAATCTTTTAACGATTATTTCGGTTCGATTTCCGTAACTGAAAAGAATGCTGTCGATTGACCTCCTGACTGCCCCCGACCCCGACATAACTTTTCAACAATAGACTTAATCGAACAGGACTTTTTTGATCAGCTCGATCTACTCAATGCTAATAAACCTTCAGGTCCTGAAAGTATCCCTCCAAAATTCATAAAAGGGGTTTTCCAATCTCTTGTGAAACCACTCTATCTCTTATTCAACAAATCTATTTCTACCGGAAAGCTACCAAATAGATGGAAAAATGCTTATGTTACCCCAATTTATAAGGGCAAGGGAGATACAAGTGATCCATCCAACTATAGACCAATATCTGTTACCCCTATATTTAGCAAGCTATTTGAAAAAAAATGTTTTTAAGTATATGTTCAATTACCTCTCAAGATATAACATTATTTCTAAGAATCAGTCAGGCTTTTTACCTAAGGATTCCACAGTGTATCAACTATTAATTATATACGATGATATTGTAAAACAGTTAGGCAAAGGCAAAGAGGCCAGAATGATTTTCTGTGATATTAGCAAAGCCTTTGACAGAGTTTTGCATGACGGTCTAATTTATAAACTGAAAAAATATGGTATATGTAATAATATGTTAGAATGTTCACATCATACCTTCATGATAGGCAAAAGAGAGTGGTCATAGATGGGTATAAGTCAAATTGGAAAACATTACAGGCAGGGGTACCCCAAGGTTCAGTCCTTGGTCCTATTTTGTTTTTACTATATATTAATGATATTGGTGATGAATTGGCCTCAAACGTCAAACGATTTGCTGATGATACCTCCTTATATGGTCTCATTGAGGGAGACAGGCAAGAATGTGCTAATATATTAAATGATGATCTAAGGAATATTTCTTGGGAATTAACTTTAATCCAGATAAAACTATGGCCCTGCTCTTCTCGAGGCGGGTTGACTCTGAGACACTGCATCCTAACCTATATTTTGATGAATCATCAATTATTAATGTTTCTAATCATAAACACCTAGGTTTGTTTTTCAACAGCAAGGCTAATTGGTCTAACCACATAAACTATATATACGAAAAAACTTATGAAAAATTAATATACTTAGAATGTTGAAATACAAAATTGGTACAAGTCATGCTATCTTATATAGAAAATATGGTTTTATAACACTTAATAAAAGAAGACATTTGCATCAAAATATTACATTTTATAAAATATATAATAGGAAATGTCCCCTCATGTCTATGATATAATTCAACCGTACATTAATAATAATGCTGACAATTATCATCTTCGCCACAATATAATTTTTGATGTTCCTATACCAAGAACTCATTCTACATAATGCCAGTTTTTTTCCCGAAACTGATGTCTGAACGGAATAATCCAACTTGCCTGTATCCCACAATGACATCCATTGAAGCTATAAAAAAAACCTTTTTACACTCAGATGAAATGGATTCTCAACCCCAATGTACCGATATTTTTAAATACAATGATGATCGAAAATTTAATATTACCTTTGTCAACTTAGAAACTGTGCCAGTAACCGGAATTCAGATCTATTTGAATCTCACCTAATTGATACCCCTGCCTGCTTATGTAGTTCTCTTGTTGATGATTGTGATCACTTCTTCTTACATTGTACTCTGTATGCAAATCAAAGGCAAATTCTCCTGAACTCCATTTCTGCTTTTAATGACATTATTCCATTAAATACTCTTTTCTTTATGGATGTCGAAGATTCAATATCAATATGAATTTAAGTATCTTGGAGATGGTTCAGAGATTCGTTAAAGATACAAGACGCTTTTACTAGATTACACTTACTTGTTTATCTTTTTTCACATGACTCTGCTGTATGGAATGATACCAGTACACTATTGTACTATGTGTTGTCGACCAGCAAAAATTTAATTGCCATTTTTTTTATAAAATCTAGTTTTTGTACAACAATTATCAAAAAAATAAAATAATGAAATGCAAATATCAATATTCATGTACATAATAGACATGTTTTATCATTACTTCAATTCAATATGATGTGTGTAAACAGTTTATAACTGTAAGGAGAGGGCGCTCATATGCTTTGCCTGTTGCCTAATTCCTTTGTATCTAAGATCAATATTCTGAAATGAAATATTTATAATTCCACAAAATGAGGTGACGTTGTAGAGGAAATTAACACCCCCTTTTTCGCATTTAGTATTTCCCTTTCAGCGATTAAAAAACCGAAGGTGTTATACAGTAATGTAATCAGTAATATCCAGAAACAAAAGTTGATTTAAATTAGTTCGAAGAACTATAAAGAAATATGGGAAAACCAAGAACTGTATGGTTCTACTAGGGCCAGTATCACTTGAAAATAAAGTTGACACAGCAAGCCAATTTGGATAATGACATCATAAGTCATGGACGTTAAACAATGGTAAAGAGTTACATTAACTCACAAAATGAAAATCTTTATTTTTTCAGAAATAATTGTTTTTCATTATTCACAATTGTTTTATTTTAACACAAACTTTATTTGGGGATAATACATAGAGTATCTTACATGAATGTCCGTGTCATATTAAATTAGTAAACGAGTTAAATAGTTTGCTATGACACGAGCATGTAGGCGAAAGAAATAAAAAATTATTGAACTAGTTTCATAAACTCAACATGATCTGGACACGAATGAAGGATCGTATTCATCACATAACATTCATAGTTACTTAAAATACAATTATGTGTTATCAGCTAACTCTCTATATGTCAAAACCAAACTACTTCGATCTTAGTATATTTAGTTCCACTCAGTGCAAATAAATCAATAGTAATGACAAATAAACAATTCAAATTCATTTGATAGCAAAACATCAAAATTTATCGGAAAAGATGCAGTAAATAAAGTACACACTGGGGTTGGACTATGTTTTCACGGTTTTGACCAATTGGAGCATCTGTAGGTTTTATTTAACGTGTGTTTGATTATATTTATGACATAGCCGAACAACATGGTGACATACATCGATTATATGATAAAACAGCTTTAGTGAAACTGTACATTCCATATATGACTTATCGTGTCTTGTTTATAAAATAGTTGTATTGAATTCTGCTACTTGTCTTTCGTTTTTCTTTCGTTTAGTCTATGTATACTGACGAATGCATATTATCAATTCTTTTAGTCATTCATTGCAACTAAAGTTGTTCATTATAATAAAAAAAGAAATAATTTAACTTAATTTGGTATAAGAGCTTGCAGAAAGAAATTGTATCAAGTTTCGTACTACATGGTTTTAAGAAACTTTTGTGGTAACCATAGCTTTGAGTAGATTCACTTCTGTTTCCTATGTAAAGGAAATATTGAAGAAACAAAAATTTGCCTTCTTCATCCGATGCAGCAATATGAATAATCGTCTTTTTACTTAATCATCAACTCTACGTTTTGGTACACCAAGTTGATTCAATGTAAGAACATGTGACTGTGCTTGCTTGTCAGGCCATTGTACAAATGTTTTGCAAGCCAACCTTACAATGACTACACAAAGAGGGGTTGATTAAGTATTTCTGATATCTTTAAAATGTAATTCAGTAATTTTTACATTTCAAAAATGATGACTTAAATTGAAATAGAAGACATAAGGATATCATGGAAAAGGAGGAGTTAAAAAACTACCGCCCAGTTTCAAATCTGCCTTTTCTGTCTAAGATCTTGGAGAAGGTTGTGTCCCGGCGTTTAGAGGTTCATCTCCATGCAAACAGTCTCCATGACAACATGCAATCGGCCTACCGCATGGGACACTCTACTGAGACGGCCCTCCTACGTGAACATAGTGATATAGCTTCTGCATTTCATAACAAGTGCAGAGCGGTGCTTTTCATTCTGGACTTGTCAGCTACATTTCACGTCATCGACCATGGCATACTTTATAAACGTCTGGAATACTCGTATGGAGTGACTGATACCGCACTATGCTGGATACAGTCATACCTGAGTGAACGACGACAGTGTGTTGCCATCGGATCTGCCACCTCACATGACAAAGTACTAGATTTCGGGGTTCCTCAAGGGTCGGTGTTAGGACCACGAAAATATTGTATGTACGCCAAACCGATTAGAGAGATTTGTCGTCGCCATAGCCTTCGCTATCATTGCTATGCCGATGACACACACATTTACATGGTCATATAACCACGGGACAGTTGGAATACAGTCTCAGAAAGTCTGGAAGCTTGTCTGACAGATATAAGTATCTGGATGAACGCCAACATGCTTAAACTTAATCAGGAAAAGACGGAACTAATCGTCTTTCCCTCAAAGTGTCAGCAAAATATGGCTCTCCAGCTCAAGGTTGGTGCCAGAATTATTGAGACTGTTCCAGCTGTTAAAAACCTAGGGGTATACTTTGACAGTTCTCTGAACATGGAGAAACAAGTGAACGCTATTGCCAAATCCTGTTACTACCAGATCAGGAACATCGGCTGTATTCGGCAGTTTCTAACTGCAGATGCATGCAAGATTTTGGTGCATTCACTTGTTACCTCTCGGTTGGATTATGGTAACGCCCTGCTCTGTGGTATATCTGACAAACTAACTAGTCGTCTGCAGAGGGTCCAGAACACTGCAGCACGGCTAGTTACTCGTACTCGAAAGAGAGAGCACATCACACCTGCGCTTTATTCGTTGCACTGGTTACCTGTACGATACATGTCGCAGTACAAATTCTGGTATACACATACAAGGCACTGAATGGAACAGCTCCTCAGTACCTACAGGAGCTTGTTACCCTGTATCAGCCGTCAAGATCACTGCGGTCGGAGTCAGAATCTTTGTTGTGTGTCCCAAAATCTCGTACTATGACCTACGGAAACAGATGCTTTGGGAGTGTTTAGGCTACGTTGTGGGATAGCTTACCATCTGTTATTAGGAAATCAAATACCCTGGCCAAGTTCAAGAGGGACATAAAAACTCACCTTTTCACGTCTGCATTTTATAATCTTTTCAAAGACGTCATGTAAATACCACCCTTTTATTTTTTCAATTATGTGCACATTGCTTGTTAAATGTATGAAAGTGATTGCAAGCCTTTGTTGTTTGTTTTCACAATTATAACCGATTACTATTATCCATATGTTGTAAAGCGCCTTAGAGTAATTTTACAAATAATATAGGGTGCTATATAAATGTTGTATATTATTATTATCATAGCAATTACACTTATATTTCATTAAATTAAGATTGTATGTCCATTATCGTATCACTCGGTCTCCCGGTTTTCCCTTTTTGTTCCGCCATTACACTGGCACTGAGAACTATTGAGCGAGCGTTCGCGATGCTTGGTGATATTTAGGAATATGCATGAAAGACTCTCTGGACAGCAACACGTTGGTGTCATTTCACTCTCATACATAATGCGAATTTGTTATAATCAGCAAATATATTGTTTGTTCATTCAGCGTTCTACTTAATTTATGACACTGAAGTTCTGTTGTTTTTAAGGCATTTATAATTCACAATATGAAGTCAGCATGTGATTGTAAAATATTGCCCAGAATACCACTAAGCCAGTAAAACAATTGGCAGCTAGGAAAACTGTGTACTATGTTACATATACATATGTTACATGTTTAAAATTATTGTGTTAAAACCCATTGTTTAACGTTTTTCTTTTGTAATGATTTCATATGTGTAGAATACGATAGAACGTGATGTCTTAGTTTATGACATATGTAAGATCGTCACATCATCACAAAGAACCACCTTGCGTGCTCCCTTAATGACTTAATATGCTTTATATTTATTAACTTACAGATAATGGTAACATTGATAAACAAAGATTCAATACAGTTTCATAAAACAGTAGCATAACTTGTCAAACTAATAAATAGTACTTTGTGCTACTTGGTTATTCTTAACCATCCCTTTCACCTAAATTTGAAGGCATCATCAAAGAACATAGTGTTTATTATCAAATCTAAAGTTATTTTTGTAAGATGCTGCGGTTTATATCATGTCTAAATGTTGAAGCTTGTTGTTTCAATGACATTTAAATTCGACAAAATGAAGAGACGTATTTGTGGAAACCAACGCTCTCCCTCTCAATTTGAATTTCATAATCAGAGATAAAAAGTATCAGAAGGTGTTCTACAATGACGTATTTTTTTAAAATTGAGAAAACGAAAGTGAATTAAATATATTATTATAAGTTACCTATAATGGGGTAACTACTTTTTAGGGAAACACACCGTTTAATTCATTATCAAACCTTAATGGAAGCCACCAGACTACGCAGGCGAACAATTCTAAAGTATTTGAGTATTTAAAGTATCCATATCAGGACTGAACACTAGTTACACTATGTAATATTTTAATAGGGTTTTCTACAATACAGAGCTATTCACAAGTACTGAATAGAACTAAATGGTCGTCACAGCGTAAAATGAAACCAGGTTATTCTATGTGGTTAAGTAAATACAATGGTGCACCAACTAAATAAAATGGCTTTAACTAATAATATATATTTAAATCATGCAAATCAGCTACAAGCTGCATCTTTCGCCAAGTCAGTAATGTAACATTTCACTTACCGAAATATGATATAGTAATACATGAGTGTGCAATGATGTGATTGTCCGCCTATCTGATTGTCCTTCACCATTTATTTTTTACATACAAACCTGTACACGTTCGCTGTTAAACGGTACGGAAGTGCTACGCAAGTGCTACGAAAACGGTACGCTAGTGCTACGCTAATGGTACGGAAGTGCTACGCAAACGGTACGGAACCGGTACGCAAGTGCTACACAAACGGTACGGAAGTGTTACGCAAATGGTACGGAAGTGCTACGGATGACGCTCACAAATGGTGATTCGTTTGTGGCGACAAGAACGGGTTTACATAAAAATCGGAAACATATAAAATATCTAAAACGAAACGAATATACCCATAATGCATAGGAAGAAACGTCAGTAAACTGTAGGCTGCAAGGAGGCACATACGAATGTTTTAAATTTTGCCATTTCGTTTGGATGATGGATGAGTGTGAAACAAACAGAAATGTCTCGTGATTTATAAAGATAAAAGTCGATCAAATATTGGTACATGTAATATATCCATCACAAAGACCTGACGTACGCTAACAGATCAACGCGACACACTGATAATAATACGTTATGGTCAGAAGTATTTCCATCTGCTTACTGAAAGTAAACTGGTTTCGTTTCTTAAGGAGAAGCGTAATAATTAATAAGCCTAATAATAAAAAAACTGAAATAATTTCAGACTCCTGTGTTAAGGATCGAGTACCTATATTTCCATTTTATATTTCGTCTTTAATACTTCTATACACTTTAAGATTTTTCGTAGGATTTGGAGACCGATAACGTGCTTGATTATTAGTACATGCAAATACATGCATCCCAGATTTGAAATGTATACATGTTATACCATGTCTATTCATTAAATTTATTTCATTCACATGTAAAAAATATTTTTTTGTTATACATCTTTTATTTTATTATGAAAATGTAGTTGATTCTTGTTTTAGTCTACATTGTATATTGTTACGGAAGTCATTATATATGATTGAGTGCGCGAACTTTATACAGTATCTGTCAGCGGGTGGTCATGATTCCCTAACAACCTTTATAACGGCCAATAAAGTTGTTTATACCTTTAACAAGGGACAGGTCATTACCACGTGGCCAGCTGTATGCCTGTTATTTAAATAACCCCTTTGCTGCTGGTGTTGAGAACACACAGTAGACCCATGGGAGGAGGGCTGTTACGTCAATGTATGTGTAATCCGACATGTTTGTGGTGTTTTTCTTCTGACTATTATGATAGTTGGAATAATTTTCAGGTAATGCGGTTTATAATGATTTTTTTATCAACAGTTCGTTTCGACAAATATATATTCTGTAAAATTTTCGATCGAAAGTTTCACAAACGCTTTTTAAATGGAAATATCTAGACGCAAGTGCTACGGAAACGATACGGAAGTGCTACGGAAACGCTACGCAAGTATTACGGAAATGCGACGGTAATGGTACGGAATTACTACTGAAATGCTACGGAAACGGTACGCTGAAAGTGGAACAGCGAACGTGTACGGGTCTGTACTTAACAATATGATTACACTTAAGATGGGGTTTGTTTTCAAATTATTACCAAGAACATGTTAAGGATAGTACAGCTTACGATATGATGAACAAATAGATTTACATTTCTAAAATGCCAATGAGGATCTTGGACCAAACTGAGGATAAAAATCATTGGTTTTAATAATCTGTATATTCAAAATATATATCAATTGATGACCCTTAAGGTCTTTTGTTATGATAACAGTACAATTAAATTGTTGATCAGTTTTGTTCTGTTTCATGCTCTACTATACATTATTTACTATCTTAAGACAGGTCGATTTCAGTTTTAGATCCCTGCTATGTCGTCATATAGGAAATGATGCAGTTTTGAACTTGTTCCTTTTATCATTTGGTAATCATATTTTTACTTTAATATGTTGAAACTGAAGGCAGTTAGGTCATCATTAAATAATTTAAATGTAATTCAGTGTCTTTGATCTATTGATTCCCGGCAAGTTAGGTAAAGGAAGGTGTAAGTTGTGTTTCATATTTTGGCTCCAGAGATATTATCGAGGTAAGAGAAAATTTTGCATTATTTTTCATTATATATTTCCGAAGATTGAAATGTCATTATCTCAGAAGTATGTGATATTCCATACAATGTTATGGTGAGTTTGAAACAGTTAAAATTTAATCACATTGCCGAAGAAGGGACTTGCATAGGTTAAGATTGGTGCAAAATCCTATCTCAATAAGATACATATGTATATTCGAATTGGAACCCTTAGGAACAGAAATGATTTAAAGTAGATAAATAATGGATAAAGAATATATCGTCATTTTTTCCCGTTATATTCCAGGAAAACCAAATCAATAGTTTGCCTGTTGATAAGACATCAAGTTGTCCTCACGCACCAAATATGTTCATTTCACTAAACTAACAAAAACAAATTCTTCACATGCGGGCGATGGATAAGAACATTAATGTGACATGATATTCATCTCACATAGTGATTGTTTACCATGAACATGGAAAGGGAAGCCAGAGAAGATACAGACTGCTATCATCCCAAATTTGAATTTGATGCAGCTCCTAAAGAGGTGTCACTGAATGAAACAGCAGAATCTGATCGGGGCAGTTTACAAAGCATATCATCCGATAATACCGAAAGTCCTGGAAATGCCGAAAGCACGTCAATACAACCACCATTTGAAGAAATTGACAAAGATGAGGAAGCTGCTGCAACGAAGCAGTCCGCTACTGCACCGGGAAAACCAAGAACAAGTGAAATTGGATGCAATTTCTTAAAACTGGAATGGGAGAAGCCTTCGGATAGAGACATTTCGTACTATGAAATCAGGTTCAAAATTGTGACTGACACTGATTGGTGTACGCCTGTCTTCTCTGAATTCGACAAACCGTGTTACCAGCTAAGAGGTCTGGTGCCTGATACAGAATACGAATTCAAAGTAAAGGCACACTACGAAGGCAAAGAAGGTGACTTTAGCCAAAAGAGCGATCCATTCAAGACCAAGCAAGCAGTTGTTGAAATGACATCATCCACTTCAAAATATCTGACACGAAAACCAGGAAAGCCCATTTCATTAGATGCCAAGGAAGACCATATACAGCTCGGGTGGGATAAACCAGAAGAGAAAAATGTAAAATATTACGAAATCAAATACAAATCTTCAGAGGATGAAAACTGGTCAAAATCTGTGTTCACAGAAAATGCCAATACATTTTACCTGGTCAAACGTCTGCTTCCAGAAACTGAGTATAGATTTAAAGTAAAGTCACATCACCAAACATTTGAAGGGGAATTCAGCGACGTAGGCGATGCCATAGAGACAACGGCGGCGGCGGCGGAGAAAGTTAGTGTTTGCCTTACACCAACGTCTTCTAGTCGGCCGGGTAAACCAGCTGCATTGGATGTTGGTCTTGATTACGCGTGTATCGCGTGGGATAAGCCCGACAGATGTGATGTTGCATACTATGAAGTGAAGATGAAAACTACAGGTGATGAATTGTGGTTGAAAATGCCATCTTTCACAGAAAACAACAAGCCGTTTAAGAAAGTTTCAGATCTCGCATATGGAACGGAATACGAGTTTAAAGTTCGTGGTCATTTTCAAAGGGATGAAGATGAAGGTGATTTCAGTGAGAAGAGTGACCCGATCATCACCAATCAACCAAATGTGTTTAAGACCGACCTTCGCAGTGCTTCAAAGAAAGTCTCATTACGAAAACCGGGAAAGCCATGCTGTTTAAATTGTGGTTGTGACTTCATCGATTTAGGTTGGGAAAGACCTGCCGAAAAAAGCGTTACATATTATGAGCTTAAATCAAAAACTGCACACACGAAAGCATGGGTCAAGATGCCTGTAGTTACTGATGATGCTAAAACGTTTTGTCGAATGGGAGGACTTTCACCTTCAACACAATACGTGTTCAAGGTTCGAGCATATTTTCTCGAGGAAGAAGGGGAATTTAGTGATGAGAGTGATATTATCACAACTTCAAACATGCTGGAACACATAGAAGCAGAAGATTGTTCCATGTCAGTTGTGAAATTTCAAGAAAGAGTTCGCCCTACGAAGGAGGTCCCTTTAGGAAGACCGTTGACAGAGCTGACACGACATAGCAAACTCAAGCATGCTGATGATGATTACCTACTCCCTAGTCAATTTCCTATGACTTATCCTGGAAATATACAAATGGAACAGGAACACTTTGGGATTATTGAACCCCGTTCGCAAAACAGCACTCAACTCAGGCCCATTCGGGACGATGATTACCTGCTTCATAGTGTATATCATGGGGCGTTACATACCCCTGACGGATCGACAACAAGCTTGGCTGCACGTAGCATCAATCAGAATCGAGCTGGTGAGTTGCAGGTGTACTTGTCACTTTTCGTTTTAGTGTGTGTTAACATCCTTTCTCCCACGGCCACTATATGTTTCCTTACTCCCAAATCATTAGATAAACCTGTTCGAAGTTGTTAAACAGGTTTGTGGGTAACACTTTGAACTTTAATTGACTTGACTACTTTATAATTATGACGCCAAAGTAATAATGCTTTGCAACGTCATTTTCCATTGTAGAGTCATTGTTCATGGCAATTTTCCCCCTCGGAAACAAAAACGATCTATTCCCAGCAGAAACATATGATTTTCTAGATATAATATATTCTATATCCATTGTCAATAGATCTAACTAAAAGTATAGTATAATAACTAAAACCAGTATTTATTCCAGACAGAAAACTGCCCTTTCACTATGTTGATAAATTATTACATTAAAAGTAAAAGAAACAAATTAAGATCATATGTATATTGCCTGGCAACCGACAACAAAAGAATTGGAGAAGGGGGACAATATCACTGCCATCGATTTTTTTTTTAATTCATTTTTGTGATGATGCAGTTTTGCGATTTGTTGTTAGGACTTACTCTAAACTTTGTTTCTTTATCCACTTGCAGGCTCAAAACATGCACACGCAAGACAACCAAGTAAACCAACACGGTTGGATGTGGGCAGTGATTTTATTTTGCTGGGATGGGCCATTCAAGAATCTGAGGGTGTCCTGTACTATGAAATTAAGAACAGACTCACACGAGATGTGTTATGGGTTAGGGATTCGGTCACAACAAACGACAGTGTGCCCCAGATTTTAGTCCGCGGCCTTCTACAAGATACAGGATATACGTTCAAGGTCAGAGCACATTACAGGGACGGAGAGGGTGAATTCAGTGAACCAAGTGACTCTATATATACAAGGCAATCACTGGCTTTGTCCGTTCGGAACGTTTGCATTAAACTTCAGGATGGGGAACCAGCATTCTACAAGATGCCGTTGTCAGAAAATAAGGCTGCCAGAAATTCGGCATACAAAACGAGGAAGTGTGAATTTGGTAAGACACGTTGACATAATACAGACAATTGAAATCGATACCAGCTGCATCTGGATCAATGTTATATTATTGAAAACGTACTTTGCTGACATTACGAAAAACTTAATGATGTTTTTATATAGTTTTTTATTTAATCGCTTGTAGGATCATCAGATCTTGTCAGCGAGAAAACGATAATGATGATCGGAGCTACTGGGTCTGGCAAAAGCACACTTATTGACGGCATGGTGAACCACCTGATGGGGGTCAAGTGGGAGGACGACTTTAGGTTCAAAATAATCGATCTTATGACTGAAGAGGAAGCCAGAAAAGGACTTGAAGTGAGTAAAATCAGTTGTTATATTGATATTCGTTTCCGCTAAAAAAAAGTTAAGACACCATTATTTGTTTGTCTAATTAATATAATGATTATAATTCGTTCTTCTGGTTCTGCTGTCCTGTCAGAGATTACTTGGCAAAGCGTAATAAAATATCACAGTGTAATGATTAGCATGTGTAGATGTACCACAGACATATTTGCGAATGGATATCAAACATACCTTGCGACCTCTGATTGGCTGATTTATACCGAAATCTTACGTTTGACATTTGTTTTACTTTGGGTCTTGTTATGAAAGTTGATCAAGGAGCTTTCGTACGCAAAGCTCTTTTGCTGAGCAAAAAAAATCACAAGTCTTCAACACTTTATCCGCTATTGACGTGCCCCTGACTAGCTGAGGCAATTCTTAACTTGTCTGAACATTTTAGAAATTAGTTGAGTAGCAATATTGCGCGATGCCTTATTTTTTTACTGCAGGGTTTAATGGAGGAACATTAACAAAAGTTCATGTGACTGTATTTGGACAAGGTTACTGTTGTTTCTATAATCATTAAAAAGCCGGAACAAAATACAAACCTGAGTATTTTGGGCATTTTTGCTTTGTGACGTTTGTAAATCGAAAGCTCTTTAATATCTGTGTTTTGTCCTCTTGAAATTCCTCGTCTGGAAGTAAAAATGACGAAAGGCTAGAAAGTGCCATTCTAATTTGCTTACAAACAATTGTATCGTTAAGTGCCATTTATTTAAGTTTAACGGACACTTCGCGGTGATAGGCCTAAAAAAAGACTATGTGAAAAAGCGCAAATATAAACCAAAAATGTAGTGGCGTTGAAACAATTTGTTTTCAAACCCTCAAGCAGCGTGAAGCTTTTCCACTTCCGGTGTTTTCCCATGCGCAAAAGCCTTCTGAGAAATTGAGGCTGCATAGTTTCCATAAAAAACGAGTTGTGTCTTCGTATCAGACCCGAAAAATGATAACTTTAACGTTTTGTAAGTATCCTTATTTGTAAAAATGTTGGAAGGTTTAAATTATAATTTATGTGAATGATAAACGATTCCTCTTCCTTCAGAAGATAACGTCGTTATAATTATTTGTTTGACATTTTTGAAAGTAGGGTTAACTTAAAATAGACTGATGTTTCCTTTGTGACACATCTCCTAACATGCATCCCAACAAAAAGGTGTTTAACTTATATAGCACATACGATTTCCACAAATGAGATGCAATTCCTTTCACGTTGGTAATTCTAATTCATGACAATTCTTTTTAACATCCATTCTCATATATCCCAAAGGTCCATATGTGTCACCAAAGTTCAAATAAGTCATCAACATCTATTAGTATGATATATTTTCTGTTGCACATGTACAGTTGTAGAACAGTTTGATATGGAGGTCAACAAAAAAGCCGAAACATTAGATATTCATCATTATGGATAAATATGTTACACGTATAACATTTTAACAAAGGTCCATATTTAAGAAAACAAAGGTATCGGATGTTGTTACTAGGCTCACCCCCGCAAATGTAACAATATGGCGAATTAGCAATGAATTTGTTTAGACAAAATGTAACCTCCGCTAGAAGTAAACAGGTAACCGTGAACCAATGTTGTTATGGTTGTGTGTCATTTATGATAGAATACATTGTGAAAATCTTCATTCGCAGCATTATGACTAACTGATAGCTGATAGTTACTGATAATTTTCTTCTTTGCGTCAATGAACGATGCGGTTCATTGTCTATAAAATACAGCTTTGTAGCGTGGATCTCCAATTAGGATTTATTTTGGTTACGAAGTTGTTAAGTTTTGTACATACAAGTATATTTTTATCGTGATTTATTGTAAAGTATCCATAACTATTTGCATAAGTCTTCATAAAATTTCGGTGATGAATTTACGAGTGTCCGTTACAGCCATGCTGTTCATACTGTGTCCACCAAACTCTAAACAATAGGTCACATGTCACGATAAAACAATTAGATTACGCGGTCGTCGTTTGTTATAACCATTTAATCAGAAAACAGCAATATCTCTGTACATGATAACGGGGATAAGTAAGCAACTTTTCTTGTCTTCAGTTAACGACAATTGTACCGAGAGAGTCAAGGATGTACTCTTCTGAGGTTTGAATCACATTCAAGCCTCGGTTTGATCTCGTGTAAGGTATTTTTGTAATATTTAACAAATTTTTATCAATTTTAATAGCAAACATGCGTTTGAAAAATGTGTCAAAAAACTAGATGTCTGTTGTTTGTAGAAAATTTTCACACGAATTTTTAAAAATGACCAATTCGGCGGCAATTTTGAAAATGTGTATTTGTTGCGCTTCACGAAAGGACAAAATATCACATTTTTTGACACTAGATTGTCCCTTAAATCGTCATTGTGTCTCCATTTTAAATTGTAGCAAGTTAATTTTTGCTATACGAATTTTATAATGTTCAATATAATGAAATGATATGCAACAAAGTGGAAAATAAATATTTTTGGTAATTTTTTTAAACAGATTTAGTGTAACTGAAACACTTTTGATTGTTGACCCAAAAAAGGTGAACAAATACACAAATCATGATGGGACAAAAAACAAGCACACGAACCCCCTTTTTTATGGCTGTAATTAAAAGAGAAACCTATTTCCTTTTTGATCTGTCAAATATTTAAAAAAAAAAATGTTTAATAGCAGAATTTATTATTCCAAGATTTAAATCTGTAAACAATGGTGAAACTAAATTGTATTTTGTCATTGAAAAATAAAGGGTAGGGGCTACTTAAATTGCTGTTCTGAGTTAAAAGAATACGTTCAAGAAATTTTACTTCATAATTTAAAAGATATACTTTTTGGTCAATTCTGCAATTATTCATACTTATCTAATAATATACTTGAAAGATATTGTTTGAATTTGACCTGCAAATGTTAAAAACCGCAAAACTCACTTAAAATCACATATTATGTCAAATTGGTATCTATGATCGATCATAGCACAAAAAACAAGCATACGGACATATAATTCTTTATGCATTTATGCTATGCCATTAACTCCCTTTTCCAAAATTGCATTTAAGAAAAAAAAAGTTTAATACAGAAATTTCTTGACTTCTCAAAGGTGTGCATTCTTTAATAAAATTAGTCACTTTATTGCACTCTTGTTGCAACAAAAAAATAAGGCTAATACTTATATTGCCGACTATGTTATATTTTATGGTACAATGTAGTACTGCTACCTAATTTACATGAGTTGATGTATATTATATCTGAACACATCCTTTATCGTAATTAATGAGATATGCAAGGAACATTATAGGATCAATCATGATATGATGATAAGAATACGGATTACTACTCGTGATATAAAACGCATCAGAAAAAAGTGAGCTTTTGTCGTGGCGCGTCGTCCGTCGCCTGTCCCTTCGTGATTATTTACTTTACAGTACTTCTCCAGTCCTACGATTAATAATTGGATCACATTAGGTACAGATGACCGGGAACAAGTGTCGTTACTTTCGAAACGTTTTAGAATCAAATATTGTCGCCATGACCTCTGACTGGCTGGCATATTTTCGACTTATTATCCAGTTTTTTTATGGGATTGGGGTCAGATTTGATACACATGTTTGTCTCATAGCCCTGAACAAGTGCTGTTATTTTTGGTCTGAATTATTCAAGGTCACATGTGGTCAAATATGTCAAAACCTTCTTCTGAAATAGAACCAATATGCCTAGTTTCATGTAATTTTGGTTAGTACTTTTCTTACATGGAGCATGACGAACAAAGTGAACACAGATGATTTTGACCTACTTTCATGGCTACAGGGGTCAAATATATTGAAGACTTCTGCTTATCCAAGAAGCCAAGGATGACAATTAGGGCCAATAACATGCTTGGATGAACAGCTAGCAAGATGGTTAAAATAAATCACATTGACCAAATGTCAATGTCACAGAGTCAAATGTGATGCAATTTTTTCACATGTAATTTGCAAACAGGTCCATTGACCTATTTTTATATTTCCTTGTTAAAAATGGCTGATGTCGCCTTATTGATTGGAAAATACAATAATGAGTCAACAAGAAACATATGGCTGGGAAATTGAAATATTTTATTCTACATTTCACAGGCTATTACATTTTCCTATTTTGATCTGAACCCGGGAACATATTTTCTTTGTGGTTTCCTATTGCACCGACTTGTATTTGGATATTCGTAACAACTTTGATACAGATGTACATTCGGACCTCAAACATTTGTGTGCGGT
Organism: Mizuhopecten yessoensis; assembly: GCF_002113885.1. Lineage (NCBI taxonomy): Eukaryota > Metazoa > Mollusca > Bivalvia > Pectinida > Pectinidae > Mizuhopecten > Mizuhopecten yessoensis. Next base: position 97,072 of record NW_018405875.1, read on the forward strand.
AATCCTTACTAAAAGCTCTTCAAATTTGACTAATTATTGCTCATGGCATCTATATAATGAGTTGTTATTTCTCACATTTGTTCAACAATAGTTAATTTAGCCGGGTGAGCGATTCAGGCCCACTCGGCCTTTTGTACAGAGCTCAGTTTATTAAACAGCGTGAAAAAGTATATTTAAAGCCCGTATTTATTCTTGTGTTGTTGACAAAAAACATAAATGCTGTGATTTTATTCTCATTACAAGACGGAGTCACAAACTGACTGGATCACCAGTTACAGAGTTCATCCCATGATCGAAACTGTTAAGTTTATCTGTAACATCATTGACACGCCAGGATTTGGAGATACCAGAGGAATAGAGAGAGACCAGCAGCTTGTGGATCAAATCCGTGCATTCTTCTCTACGAAAGGCGTCCAAGGAATTGAAACAATAGATGCAATATGTTTCGTCACACAGGCCCCTTTAGCCAGGCTGACACACACTCAACGATATATCTACGAATCAATTCTGTCCATATTCGGAAAAGATATGCAAGACAACATCGTTGCTTTGGTAACATTTGCAGATGGGAAGGAGCCACCGGTGCTTAATGCTCTGGTGCAAGCTGAAATTCCAATCAAGATGCACTTTGTATTCAATAATTCAGCCCTTTTCGAACCAAACACAGACCACAAATGCAACAGATTCGGCAAGATGTTTTGGGATATGGGTTCTCTTAGCTATGGTGGATTTTTCAAATTTCTGCCACTGATGACGACACAGAGTTTACAACTAACAGCTGAGGTGTTGCAGAAACGAGAGCAACTCAAAGTCACAATAGAGGGACTGTTACCACAAATTGATATTGGGCTTGGAGACCTTGAGACAATGAGACAGGAGAGGGATCTTGTGAACAAATACTCAAGAGAAATCGCTGATAACCAAAACTTCACATACGTAGTAGATGAATTTCATCAGGAAAAAACACCCTTAAATCCAGGCGAATATGTCACTAACTGTACATTTTGCCATTATACATGTCATTACCCCTGTCATATCGCTGATGACAGTCAGAAGTCAGTGTGTGCAGCGATGACAAATGGGATTTGCACGATTTGTCCGAAAAAGTGCGGATGGAATTCCCATCGAAACAACGATTTTCGCATAAAAGTTACACAGGTGAAAGTAAAGAAAACTTACGAAGAAATGAGAAAGAAGCTAGAGATAGCAGCGAAGGGTAAAGTATCTAAGGAACATGTCCTTCAACGCATCGGGAAAAAAGTAGCTGGTGTGAAAGAAACTGTTTGTAACATGATTGAAAAAGTTCGTAACTGTGGTAATTATTTACGGAAAAACGCTCTCAAGGCAAACCCACTTACGGAGGTGGAATACCTCGATGTCATGATGAAATCGGAACAACAACAGAAGAAACCCGGTTTTGAATCTCGCGTTGAGATGTTGAAAATGTTCAAGCGCAGTGCAAGCATCAAGGCAAAAACAATACACATGAAAACAGATGATGTATTGAAGGACATGGGATTCCATGACATGAACCTGTAACTGTATACCGCGAATAGGAAGACGATACGATAAAGGAATTCGATATTTTTTAAAACACATTTCATGCTAAAAGAAGACTTTCAGTGACTTACAGAAGAATAACAATTTAATTTAAACGGTTGAATTATGAAAACACAACACTTGATACAATTATTACAGGTGACTCAAATAAACATGTTAAAAGTATCGTCTGTTTAAAGTTCTGGTGAAATACATAAGTGTTAGTATGATCAACTTATTTACACGAATGACTTTCTATAGGTGTATGTAAAAAGAAATGGTATTCAGATTTTTGTCTAGATAGTCCAATGATTATTTAATCGTTTACTTTGTCATTCCGTATTTAATCAAAAATGCATTTGGCTTCTAATTAGGAACCTATTAATGTATGGAAAATGAAGAACTGAAATAATTAACAAACATGAATGCATACATTCTAAAATAGATACTATTTAATCGGATGATAAACGTTGGATGAACAAAGAGAGAAGCTTAATCGTAATTCAAATGTAATAAAGATATATAAACTTGTTCGATCAGGAAAACCATAGTGTTGAGTTGCACGAATTCAAAGATGACAGCTACAGTCTATGAAGCAACAAGGAGCACGGTAGTTGTTGGATATATTATCAATGATTATGGCTTATTGACAAATATATATTCTTTTGAGTTAGTATCTGGCACTATTATATCTTAAGTTTAAAAGTATGCGTATGCATTTCTGTTTTGGAAAGAATTTGTATAGATATCGACTTTTTATTTTTCAATGAAATTTACTGTTTTATAATGAAAAGAAACACTTGATAGATCTAACCAATTTGAAAAAGGCGTAATAAGATATTTGATTTATTTAACTATCAGAAAATGTGATACTGGTACTGGAGTGCACTTTAAGCACGGGAATACTATCCGACATAATTCATCAGGCACAACAATTGGTAATGAGCTTCTACATACAATTTATAACTTTGTATTTTACATATTTATAGGTATATGTATTGCAACATTCAACACCATTTGTTCCCATTCGTTATGTGTAAGGTCAATTATGCCTTTTTCACCTAACAGAAAGTTCGCTTGTTGTTTTTGTTTTTTTTGGTTGTTTTTTTTTCCAAGCATTTTCAAATATATGGTACACGGGTTCGAAACCTACGCGGGGCAGTTTCCAAGTACTAGCCGTTGGTCGGGGTTTTTTCCGGGAACTTCGGCTTTCCTCCACTATTTAAACCTTGCATATCCTTATATGACCATCGCTGTTAATAGGACGTAAAACACAAACTAACCAACCAAACAATAACCAAAAAAGAAAACAGGTGTTTAGCTTTATGTAAATATAAATAAATCGTTTGAGGGGTTCATGAGATATTTTCTATACAAACCTTTTACTTCAAAAGCGGTCAAGTGTGATCAGTGTCTTTCATCTTTGACGCTATATCTTTGACCGATGACCATAACACGCTGATCAGGTATAGAACTTGATATTGCCATGGTGTACATATGAATATAATGTCTGTAGCGGTTCATGAGATATCTGGTACATAATATTATTTACTACTTAAGATGGGTGGACGGACAGGCCTTATGTTTAGTAAATTAGCTATTATAAAATGATGCTTTTATTATTGCATATCCTATACTTGATTTATTAACATAACAATCAGTGCTGTTTCCTACATAAAAACGTTTATAATTTAGAGTACATAGAACATGTATATTTGTGTAAATACAATACTATCATTTACAACAATTGAATCGTTTCACTTTAAATGACAATTGTTCTTAAAATTATTTTGATTTTTCTCTCTATGATTTGCATACAAACTATTTTTTATAAGATTTATTGTTTCATGTAAAACCCAAAGGATCATACCTATACAAATTTTGATTGTTTTACCATTATCACTCTAGCTTACCTAATTACCAACTCATTTGATAATTTGCTACGAGTTGGTAAACATTTGTGGTAACCTACAATTGCTTAACACCGGTGTAGCGGTTCATGATATATCTGGTACACAATATTATTTACTACTCGAGATGGTTGGACGGACAGGCCTTATGTTTAGTAAATTAGCTATTATAAAATGATGCTTTTATTAAGTGTGCATATCCTATCCTTGATTTATCAACATAACAATCAGTGCTGTTTCCTACATAAAAACGTTTATAATTTAGAGTACATAGAACATGTATATTTGTGTAAATACAATACTATCATTTACAACAATTGAATCGTTTCACTTTAAATGACAATTGTTCTTAATATAATTTTGATTTTTCTCTCTATGATTTTCATACAAAAAAATCATTTTTATAAGATTTATTGTTTCATGTTAAACCCAAAGAATCATACCTATACAAATTTTGGTTGTTTTTACCATCATTACTCTAGCTTATCTAATTACCAACTCATTTGATACATTTGCTACGAGTTGGTAAATTTGTGGTAACCTACACTTGCTTAACACCGGTGATGTAACTTTATTGGGCAATCCTTCAACTATGATAATGCTTTGGGCTGACATCTTCCATTGTAGCGTAATAATTAATGGCAATTGTTTACCGATAAAAAACAGGACTCATGTTTTTCCAAGTGAAACGTATGATTTTCTAGACATGAAATGTATGTTATGGGAGGAAAACGTTCCGAAAAAACTTGATGACTGGCCATCATGTTTATCTAATTATCGTCAGTTATTTTGCAAAACGTAAAAGATACTCAGTGAACCTCTTGTTTTAAACAAGTTTGAACATTAACCTACTCGATTAACATGAATATATTAACCAACCAGCACCAATACGTGAACCCCTAAGTCTATTTTGAATTAATTTAGGCAGCTATGTTTTGCAACCTCTCTTATTTAAATGGGAACACCGTTCGTTTAAGTGGAGAATTCCTTAATTGATGTTATTCCTAATGAGTGTGTATACATTCAATGTTGTTTTTGTGACGAATTGGTAAAATAGTTTTACAATTCGCAACTCTTTTAATATATAGCTGATATAGAGTTTATGATAACTTCTGTAATATTTTAACATTGATGTGTTGCACATTTCATAATTCTAACTTTCTTTATTCGAACAATTATTTCAAGGGGGATCCAATAAAATAAAATAAATTTCTTTTCAAAATTCGAAAAATGACCAAAATGTGTCACAGCTGATCAAAGGGAGCAACTAAACAAAGAGTTTACCAAACTTGCATATTTTTAGCAGACTTCTTTTCTTTGCATTCATATATTATGTACTTTTGTTCCATATATGTTACATGATATACCACTAGATACGTATAATTGTGTATTGATGTTTTGTATCTTATCTTCAAATAACACGATAATCATAGGACATTTATAATTTATTTATAATAGGCTGTCATTCAAGAAGTATGTGGCAGACGTCATCGTCCGTCTGCCAAAGCATCCCTGGAAAGACTAGATAGCAAGAATGGGTTTTATGAATTTCGACAAACTTTAGACAAAAAATTCCATTGGCCAATGACACTTAACTTTGTTATGACGTGTATTACCAGTATATACACAGCGTAACTGGTCGTATGGGGACAATATGCATTAATATTCTCAGATTATTTTGTCTTTATGGGTAGGGTAATTTGACTTCACATGGTGAAACGAATTGCGTGGTCAAATGTTATGGATTTTGTAAAAAGAGATGTATTTACCTACTTAAAGTAATAATTTAAAAATTGAAAAACTACCTTTATGACCTTTATAACTGATGATCGGCGACTTGTGGACTATTAGGGGAGATACAGGGTATAATTGAAATACTCGTTCGGTACAGATGAAGGACCTTTAACCTAGCACTGGCACTCTTAGTCAAGGGGACTCCTCAGTACCTAATTTCATACATTAAGCGCCGTAAAGTAATGTTGCTGTGAGTATTCTGTCATTATAGAAACCTTCATTGTTGTTGTACAAATGTAAATGAAATAAATTTTACAAGACGATGATCTTGAATCCCAATTTAAGCAATTGAGCCCACAAGGAATCTTATAGTTTAACTGCTAGCTTTTTATATAATCCAATTAACATAATAATCAAATAATTAATTCGACCTTCTTTTTATAAGAAATCATTATCGATACATTATACAGTATGAAGGGGTATGATGTTATCTGTGAGTCAGACCAAACTAACCTGTCATGTTGATCTTTAAAGAAAAAATATCAAATCGGGCGGTTGAATGTTTATTCACTGAAGGACGTTACGACAGTTTAATTTATAACTTTGATTACCAACTGTGGTGACCTCTCAATTCGTACCAGGTGCTTGAAATGAGATTGGTTTGGTTTGGTTTGGTCTAATTTTGTTTCACGTCCTATTAACAGCTAAGGTCATTTAAGGAGGTGCCTTCATGTGTGTAGTGTATGCGTGCTTGCGTGTGTGTATGCAGGAGGCATGCTATGTTGGTGTGCTTAAAATTGTTCTCCCTCACGACAAACCCTAGAAATCACAATCTATATGAACTATGTTGTCCCTTTAATTTTGTAAACTTAAGGAAGTATAGTATAGTTTTTATCATCTATATGCTACTTTATATCGTCTACTAGACCCATTATCACAGGTTGTCGTTATTGGAATACTTGAGACTTCAGAACTGATTTTTCAATTTGGGGATTTTCTTTATCTCAGTAAAGAATTTATGTATGTGTCATGCACCTGTGAGTTTTTCTCAATATAACACTTAATCATGGTGTTTTTTGTGTGTTTTTCACTTATACTTTTGATCAGCCTAATTTTCGAATTCTTTGAAATCCGCACATCAGGTATCAAATTTAGGACTTGCATGTAATAAGAGTTAAGATAATTGTTCTTAGTTCAGTCACAAATTTGTTATCAGTAAATAGGCGATGACAAAAGCGAATAATGATAAGAACTTGTATTCGAAAACACATTCAAACAAACTTTTAAACATATTTTTAAATTCAAGTTGTGCAAAATAGAAACAAAAACAAGAACCGCATGAATCACAGTGTTATAAGATAAGTATTCATTCGCGCCTTGTTAAATTATTGTTATCAGCTTTGATTTAGTCCAAAATGTTTATATGTGTAGTAACAGTTGTATTGCTATCTTATTGACTTTTTCATGCTACATAATGTACATATGTCTTATATTTTCCGTTACGATCTGCATTGTTGTTTTCTTTGTAGGATTTATTGTTCCGCGTTTGATTTTGTAACTCACAATGACCTGACAATATATAAGATTTTTCTCAAACTAATTGATTTGAGAAACAAGTTTCTCCCACGACCCTTTTTTAGTTTTTTAGTTTTCCTCATTCCAAGCTTATTTGATAAACTTGCTTTGAGTTGGTTAAACCCTGGACGTTGTTCACTTGGTAAATGTTTTAATTTTCAGCCCACCATCATCTGATGGCGGGCTATGCAAATCGCCCTGCATCCGTGGTCCGTCGTCAGTCGTTCGTTCTTAAACAATTCCTGTTAACCCTATTTGTCAGGAATTACCAAAGGAATCTTTCTCAAATTTGACATATAGATTTCCCTTGGTCTGTCCTTGTTTATATTTCCTTTTAAGACTTATCAGATATACAAAATTGCCGACAGGCAGCCATCTTGGAATTTGACAATGACGGTTTGTTAAAGCTTTTTCTCAATAAGTACTGGTTTGCTAGTACTATTTCTCGAGAATAACTTCTTGGTCCCTAGTTGCATGTTTTATTTTGAAACTGATCATAAAAACAAAAAAGCTGAAGAACGAACAGATCTTTCTCATATTGCAATGATTGGTTATATTTCTTTCAAATTAAGTACTGTTTTAGGAAATATATAAAATGACAAACTCACTTTGAAGGTTGTCTTTTATACACAGCAGTATTAAATTTAGATCAAAAGCTACCTCAATGTTCATTTACTGTTAGCATAACTCGATCAAACAGATAAGAGGAAAGAAAAGAAAAGATCAAACAGACAAAGAACTAATGAAGATTGTACAATGGTGGGCACCAAGATCCCTCTGGGATCTCTTGTTACGTTACCTTTCCCCGGCATCGTCCATCGTAGTGTCATAATTCATGGTAATTGTTTCTCAAAATCATAAATAGGAATGATGTAATCCCAAGAGAAACAAATGGTTTTCCACATGTATATATTATATCTGAACGTTGTTGGAGAAAATGGTCTCAGGACTCGGGAACGTTAATTATCATGTTTATCTAACTCTCATTAGTTAATTGTCTTATTTTAAAGGTCATAAGGTAAAACTCATAAACTCATGTCTTTATACTTTTTTAAAATTAACTTAATCGAGAAAGATAATCATGATGACCAAACAACACTCGTTTGGGAAACATTTATGTCTATTTTGAATATATTTACTATATACTTAGACTGGTATGCTGTGTAGCTTCCTTTGTTTGTTGTAAGTGATGAACTTGATATCAAACTGGAGTTACTTTAAATTGCTATCTTTCTAAATGAATGTGTATTCTTAATATGTTTGTGACGCATTGACAAATCAATTACATATTTGACTTCATTTGATAAAATACAACATTCGAACTGAAGTGTGTTAACAAAGAGGTATTTGTTGGCAGAATTTACACCTTTAATTCATACGAGTTTACATGTGACCAGACTGTATTAAATGGAAGAATATTCTGTACATTTTACCAATCAATCTTATTTTAATAGTGTTATTGTAATTTCCATATTGTCTATTTCACTTAGTTTGTAGGACTTTTTTCTCTCTTTATAGTACTGTTGCATGTTGTATTTAAAGTGATATCCAATAATACTATTCTTGACTTAATTAGTATAATACTGTGAGTAGTTTTTAGTCATTTTTAGAAAAATTAGTGGTGGAAATAGTGGATGATGCTGATTACATGTAGTCCATTATATATCAGTATTGGTTTAAGCAAATTCTAAACAAATAGTATAAAAACAAAAAAGTGTTGACATACAAAAACGCAGAAATAATTGTCTTATAAGAGATGCAATCATCCGTGCATTATAGCCTTGATACGTCAGCTTATCCTGGTTGTTTTTGTAATAGCTTAGATTTTGTCAAACATACTTATATTAATTAATTGACTAATTGACAGTATTTCATGTCACATAATGTACATATGTGTTATACTTCTGTTACGATTGGAATTCTATTTTGTAGTATGTATTGTTCCACGTTTGATTTTATATCTCACAATGACCTGACAATAGATAAGATTTACTATGAATTCGATTGATTTGAGAAACTAGTTTCTCCACAACCATTTGTTTTAGGGTTCCTCATTCCGAGCTCATTTGATAAATCTGCTTGGAGTTGAGAAACGTTTTTGGTTACCGACTATTTGGTTAAACCTAGGACGTGGTTCCATTGGTAAAAGTTTTAATTTTTAAGTTACATAACTATGCTATCGTCCATTTTAATTGTTACCCGCATCAGAAACAGTAATAACGTATTCTATTCCCAAGAGAACCATATGCTTTTCGAGATGTTCTATATGGACGATGTGAGAGAAAAGTCTCCCGAACTCTTGATGGTTAATACTCATGTTTATCTAACTCTCAGTTTATATTTCAATTGTGAAGGGCACTAGGTACACCTCATGTCTTTATACTATTCGAAAATTAACTTACTGGTGTTAGGTAATCAGGATGACCAACGAGCTTTTATTGGGGGAACCTCTGTGTCTTTTTAGAATATATCTACTATATAATTAGGCTGGTATGCTGTGTAGCTTACTTTGCTTGTTGTAAGTGATAAACTGGATGTCAAACAGGAGTTACTTTGAATTGCTATCTTTCTAAATGAATGTGTATTCTTAATGATTTTTGACGCATTGACTAACACAATGTTAAATGTAAAAACATTGTTATTTTTTTAATGCTTTTAATTGACAGAATAACTTTTCTTTTTAAGTTACTTTCTGTAATGTTTTAAAATTGATGTGTCGAATACGTCGCACATAAATACCTTTGTAATCAACGTATCTAGCTGGACAAAATGTGCAACAGCTAACCATGAAGGGACTACTTATCCTGGAGTTAGAGTGCATTGAACTTGCTTATTTTGAACAAAGACATGTTTGATATATTGAATATATCCTTTAACTTCTTTCTATATAATAGATGCACTGCATCGTATATATAACCAGAAAATTCAATTTATACTTTTATTTTGTATCTTGATTCATAATCTACAGAATAACCATTGATCATGTACATATATGTTTATCATTTTTGGCCAAACGGTTAAGTGTGTAAAGCCGTGGTACTTTGTCCGTAGTTCAACTTCCGTCTGTCAACTCTTTTTTTGGACAATTTCTTTGTCTGCAATTTCCATCAACCAATGAAATATAGTTTATTTACTTAAAGGACTAATCTTATAAATGCACAAAACGACATCTTTAACAACGAGAATCAATGTTTTATGAAGAAGGGTTTGGTCCATTAGGGGAGAAACAGGTTAATACTGAGCGAAAAACTCGTTCGGTACAGATGAAGGAACTTCAACCTTATTGGCACTACACGTATGAGTCGAGGAGACTCAAATCACTCTCCGCAGTACCTAATAACATACATTATGTGTCATAATTTACTGTGGCTTTAAGCTATTTTTATCATAGAAACCTTTCGTTTTTTGTTGTTAAAATGTAATTGTTCTCATCAAATTTCTTCTGCGACAAAGATTTGAATACTATAAAATATAGATGTTTTACATAATTTGATTATTTACGAATATTTTTTGTTGTAATGTTCGAAACAAATTAAGAAAGCTTTAAATTATTTTACAAATGGAAATTATCTAAACAGTTGCCTGTTCTCAAAAGCTTGTACCAAGATCATTTTTTTGATATTTACATGCATGCGTCGCATTCGATCGCAGGTACAATCCATGTGTGCAATTTAGGCCCAAGGAGATTTTATGTATTAACTGTTAGCTTCTTATATAATCAAATATACATATTAATCAAATAACTAAATCGACCAAATAAGCCATTTTGATCTCAACAGAAAAAAATCAAAACGGGCGATAAAATGTTTTATTCGCCCAAGGACGTAACGACGGTTTCATCTCAATGTTTACCAGGTACTTGTAATGAGAAAACTGTTCTCTCTCACGACAAACCCTAGAAACACGATCTATATGAACTATCTAATAATATCGATATTCAATGGGTCGATTATCCTTGTGGAGGAAAAACAAGTTACACCTCAAACGATATTAAATCAATATATTTTGTGCAGATATTGAAACAATGTGCATTCAAATCGATGCATGTCCAATTCATTGTTTTGTTTTTCATTTTGCCGTCACGGGACGTCACAATTGTTGGGGTGATCACTTTCTAGATTGACAATGTACCTTTGATCTCCTTATTTTTATTCCAACTATCTTTTCGAACATTTAAACAAGGGATGTATTTTTGCTGTTGTTTTAATCGGCAAAAAAAAGTCAGATATTTGAAAAATTCTCCTTGATTGACAAATTGATTGATTAAAAAATCTTTAACTTCCAACAAATGTTGCGGCTTGCTTGTGCGAAATATCATAGAAATATTGTTTGATCGAATAAAATATCGTCCTTTATTAATTGTACCTAGAATGGATACTTCCTTATCACAAATGGTCGATTTTTCAACTAGTTTTATGAGCTTAAGTTTTTGTACTAATATGACCCAGAAGAATGCACTTCAGAACGATACCACTATATTGAGCACTGTGTACAATAATATATATATACTGAAGCATGATTGCATTTTAAAGTTTGTAGACTTTAAGGTGAATGGTATATTTTTATCATCTATACTTCTATATACCAGCAACATTATAGGCCTTTTATCACGGGTTATCGGCATGAAAATACTTAAGACTTGATATCGGGTTTTCCGATTTGGTTTTTTTTTTCTTGGTTAATAATGCATTGATGTGCCAAGTAACATCGTGATATAAGTCCATGTAGGAAATAAGTGGTTTATGTTAAAGAAATCATTATAAAATAAGGAAAAAGCACTTAAAGAAAAACAACAAAATTAGAAGCCTTTTAATGCAAATATTGCAGCTCATGATAATGATACTTTTGTCCATAGGTTAGCATTTCGGTGTGTTATTTGTATTTCGTGAATTTGTCTGTGACGTACGATTTCGACGGTCGCTAGATGTCGGATAGTAAATATGGTATTTAGTCAAAAAAATATTCGATCGGTGAAATATGTACGGTAGTAGTAGTATATAAATGATAAAAAAAAAATCACATGGAGTATTCAATGTCGTTCTTTCAATTTTATCCACTTGTTGCAATGGAGAAGTTGTTTGCACGACAAACCTTTAACACTGTGTGATAATAATTAAAGGTAGTATACTGTAAAAGTGGAAATCTTCGCGGTGTTTAAATATTCCCGTTGGGTGAATTAGCGCGAAAAAAGCACGGAAATACTTATCAATAGATATTTAAGACTCCACAGCCGTTGCCAACAGGAATATTTCCGCACTGCGAACAGTTTTAAGGGTCATAACGCGAACATTTTCACTTAAACGATATATAGTTAACAATACATTATGTGCATAAATGTAAACAAAGAACATTAAACTAGTTGAAGATATAACTTGTTGTTGTTGTGATTTTACCACATGTCAAAACACGGAGGGACAGTTTACGTCATGATGTCAGTAAGTCATGGTGCAATTTTGTTTTTTTCGTAAAATAAAACAGATATTAAAAATCAAAATTCAAAACTTTTTTGAAGGTACAATTTGAATATGTGTAACTAACACTTGCGACCTTCTGACACCATGACGTCAGTATCTGAAAATTACTTACAGATTTGACGACTAGAACACGAATGTACAAAAACCTACTTTGCCTAACGAGACTTGGATACCAATTTCCAAGTCTTTTTTCTGGCATTATCAAATCTATATTTGGTTTGCGTTTTTCATCGTAATGTAAACATTAAACACACATTTTAAGTTTGAAAACATTGAAAAATTATACTGCATCGATTGTTTCAATTAAAAAGAGACACGGAATTTAATCATGATTTTGATAACATTAATATCCTCACAAATACAATTTTATCTTTATCTAGAACAAGTAGTGTTGTTGATGCTGTTGTGTGTTTTCCCCAGAGAGTTGACTCCTTAGTATGTTTTGTCTTTGAACGTTGACTCTGTGGTATGTTTTGTCTTTGGGTGATGACACTGGTAAGTTTCATCTTTGAATGTTGACGCTGTGGTGTATTCTTTCATATTGTGTTGACTCTATTTTATGTCTGTCCTTGTATGTAGAGGATGTAGTATGTTTTGTCCAGGTTAAATGACGCTGTGGTGTAATATGTCCGTACAGGTTGACGTTATCACGCTGATGTCGTCCTAAAGAGTTGTTGCCGAGTAGTTTTGTGTACTGTTTGGGTCTTTGCTCTGCCTTCATTACGTTTTAAAACACACATTTGCATCTTCCTTCCTCGTAGACAAGGATGTTAGGATGTTTGGATGTAGGCATTGAATAGTTTCAACACATAACTTTCCTACTACCTTTCCATATATTTGTTATTTTGTTATCTCTTTACTTTTATATTTCGGTTGAAGCTTAACTTCCACCAGCAGCATCACCTAAGGATAATCGAATAATAAAGGACACACCACCGAAAGGAAAAAGTAGATGAGACAAAACAGAAAAGGAAAAGCAGCTTAATGTTGGTTGCCACAATGTCTCCGAAGTAAAAGTCACCGAACTAACACGATTCTGGAGGAGGCCGAATATAAATAACTTATTTAGGAAACCTTTATAAATGGATACATTAGTGGTTTCTTACGACATGCAGTTGGAACAAAACAGTTTCTTCACCAATACAACGTTATGAATTTACATCGTTTTAACAATATGATGTGGTACAATTGCACAATTACATGTATATTGGCCTCAGCTTCGGAAAAAAAATCATGATTGTATGATAACTTACGTTAATATCAAACAGTTTATCCGGGTATTTACAGATAAGTGTATCAGAAACGTAATTACTGCACAAAGGTTCTGCTAGGAACGCTGATAAAATGTCTATAACATGTTGTTACATTTTATTTTATAAATAAGAAACACCATTCATTTAAGCATTTTTGCAGTTCTTATGTTTATTTAAAAAGAGTTTTACCGATTGCCTTTTACTATGAGTGAGATAAATAGATCGCTTTCCATATCACCAGTTCCTTGTCAAATTGGAAATCAAATCGAACTGATTGCGACTATTGAATGATTTAAAACCAGCTAAAACAATAACACTTTTGCACTTTATTTGTCAGCTACTATTCTAAAACAGTTATTAATATGAATACACTATTCACTGCTCAAGTGCTATGTCTTGAACTCTGCTAAGTATTCCGACACTGTTGCTGTGGAACATATAACACTGTTATAATAAAGAGGTTGGGAATGTTAATCGAGTAATGACTGAATTCACTGGTTTTTTCCACACTAGTAATACGGAAAATAGACGAAATTGGATACAATACTTCATCTTCGCCTGGAAACATAGAGTAATTCTTTATCTGTCGTGGTCTCCAATTGGTCATGACAGTGTTGTCAATGACAAAGATAGCCGAACTTGCAAAATTACAACCCACCGATTTATCACTCGACGATGAAATGAAACACTTCCATGCGAATGACATTCCACTCTTGTATTCTTCCACATACGTCTCGAATCCGGAGCCCATTCCGCGGTATGTTGTTTCGTGAAATGTTGACAGTTTTGGCCATTGTAAAAGAGCGACATTCAACATTAACCCGAGCGATCCAAGCGAATTCTGCAATTCGATATTTTCGGTACGTAGTAATGTATTTAAATCATTGTAAAATGAAATATCCGTGTACATCCTAATAAGCGCGGTGAGGAACAGTGAATGTTTATTGGTGTTCAAATACGTATCTGCCATACTTCCGAATCTTGTCCGTAAATCGGAAAGTATGGTTTTCTGTTGTTTTCTCCAATTTTGAAGGGAATATCCATGTATTTCCTTGACAATAGCAGGAAACGGTTGCGTCATACTTGACCCATTGGGGAGGAATACTCCTGGATGTGCTGAAAGGGTGTGAAGAAATACTGGATGACCATGTCCATTGATATTCCGACCCTCGTCAGCGCTCACAAACGACTTCGCGGGATCTCCGATCCTCAAGTAAAACTCAGAAGGACCTTCATGTTCCTTATTGTCAGGTAAGTGGCGACGCGCAGAGAACTCCGATACATAACTTGGTAAGTAAGATTTTGGATGATTTTGTACATTATATACTGGTATAGCCCAAGTACACGTGTAGCACGTCATCAACACTAGTACAGTAAAGCTACCTACCAACATCTTTATTGATGCTCGTTACACAACACGTTTCACCATCAGTAGAAGAAAAAATGGATTTGAGCACATCAATACGGACCCGGAAATATATAAAAATACAGTAGCAATATCAATCCCGTCAAGACCATCGAGTGACAAGGACGTAACACATGGAAATTACGCCGTGAACTGTATGTCAACTTCCGTAATTTCTTACTTCCCTAAAGTCTTAAATATTTAAGAAAATATCCAATTATGATAAACATCTTCAAATTGTAAAAAAGAGCACAATAGTTTTCGCTTGGCTGAGCATCAGATAAATAAAGACAAATGGTTATCTATGTCAATGTCATGGCTTTATTTTAATACATATGACAGAAGGAGAGTTTATGTAAATCAATCTGTGGTATATACATGTGTTAACGACTACTATATTATCAATGTGAACGCAAAAAGAGATCGTGATGTATCAATAGGAAATATTGCTTTCAATAAATGTAAGCAATTCAAGATTCAAACGAAAAAGGCTTTATGAAACCAAGTTCATATTTCCTGTTAAATTGTCTTATGATATACTCCCATCTGTCAATAATAAAACAGTTTTAATAAGGGTGAGGATTAAACTATGAAGATAAGTAAACGTTTCCTTGTCACAGGTAATATGATAATACGCTACCATCATAACACGTGTTACTGGTCTTTATACATTGTAGACATTTATGTATCTTCCTTGTTTTCGATTTATAAAATCAGAAATATCACGAACGATACATCTTATGTAACTTATAGTTTATCAACGTTTAAAAATAGCACTGTTGTTTATTATGTCCTCCTGTGTTAACACTGCGTAATATTTGACCTCGAGTGTTGACGCTGTGGTGTGTTTTGTCATCGAGTGTTGACGCTGTGGTGTGTTTTGTTCTTGAGTGTTGAATGCTGTAGTGTATTTTGCTCTTGAGTGTTGACGCTGTGGTGTTTTGTCCTTGAATGTTGACTGAGGTATGTTTTGTCATCGAGTGTTGACGCTGTGGTGTGTTTTGTCATCGAGTGTTGACGATGTGTTGTGTTTTGTCCTTGAGTGTTGAAGCTGTGGTGTGTGTTGTTCTTGAATGTTGATGTTGTGGTGTGTTTTGTCCTTGAGTGTTGACGCTGTAGTGTGTGTTGTTCTTGAATGTTGATGTTGTAGTGTGGTTTGTCCTTGCATGTTGTCGCTGTGGTGTGTTTTGTCCTTGAGTTTTGAAGCTGTTGTGTGTTTTGTCCTTGAGTGTTGACGCTGTAGTGTGTTTTGTCCTTGTGTTGACGCCGTGGTGTATTTTGTCATTAAATGTTGACGCTGTTGTGTGTTTTGTCATTGTCCTTGAGTTTTGAAGCTGTTGTGTGTTTTGTCCTTGAGTGTTTACACTGTAGTGTGTTTTGTCCTGGAGTGTTGACGCTGTAGTGTGTGATGTTCTTGAATGTTGACGCTGCAGTGTGTTTTGTAATCGAGTGTTGACGATGTGGTGGGTTTTGTCATCGAGTGTTGACGTTGTGGTGTGTTTTGTCCTTGAGTGTTGACACTGTGGTATATTTTGTCATTTGTCCTTGAGTGTTGACGCTGTAGTGTGTGTTGTTCTTGAATGTTGACGCTGCAGTGTGTTTTGTCATCGAGTGTTGACGATGTGGTGTGTTTTGTCATCGAGTGTTGACGCTGTGGTGTGTTTTGTCATTGAGTGTTGACGCTGAGGTGTGTTTTGTCCTTGAGTGTAGATAATGTGTTGTGTTTTGTCCTTGAGTGTTGAAGCTGTGGTGTGTGTTGTTCTTGAATGTTGATGTTGTGGTGTGGTTTGTCCTTGCATGTTGTCGCTGTGGTGTGTTTTGTCCTTGGGTTTTGAAGCTGTTGTGTGTTTTGTCCTTGAGTGTTGACACTGTAGTGTGTTTTGTCCTTGAATGTTGACCCTGTGGTATGTTCTGTCCTTGAATGTTGATGTTGTGGTGTGTTTTGTCCTTGCATGTTGATGCTGTGGTGTGTTTTGTCCTTGAATGTTGACGCCGTGGTGTATTTTGTCATTAAATGTTGACGCTGTGGTGTATTTTGTTCTTGAATGTTGACACTGGTGTGTTTTGTCCTTGAGTGTTGACGCTGTAGTGTGTTTTGTCCTTGAGTGTTGACGCCGTGGTGTATTTTGTCATTAAATTTTGACACTGTGGTGTATTTTGTTCTTGAATGTTGACACTGTGGTGTGTTTTGTCCTTGAGTGTTGATGCTGCGGTGTGTTTTGTCCTTGCATTTTGACGCTGTGGTGTGTTTTGTCCTTGAGTGTTGATGCTGCTGTGTGTTTTGTCCTTGAATGTTGATGGTGTGGTGTGTTTTGTCCTTGCATGTTGACGCTGTGGTGTGTTTTGTCCTTGAGTGTTGATGCTGCGGTGTGTTTTGTCCTTGCATTTTGACGCTGTGGTGTGTTTTGTCCTTGAGTGTTGATGCTGCTGTGTGTTTTGTCCTTGAATGTTGATGGTGTGGTGTGTTTTGTCCTTGCATGTTGACGCTGGGGTGTGTTTTGTCCTTGAATGTTGACGCCGTGGTGTATTTTGTCATTAAATTTTTGCGGTGTGGTGTATTTTGTTCTTGAATGTTGACACTGTGGGTTGTTTTGTCCTTGAGTGTTTACACTGTGAAATATTTGTCCTTGAGTGTTGACGCTGCAGTGTGTTTTGTCCTTGAGTGTTGACGCCATGGTGTTGATGTTGTGGTGTGTTTTGTCCTTGCATGTTGATGCTGTGGTGTGTTTTGTCCTTGAGTGTTGATGCTGCTGTGTGTTTTGTCCTTGAATGTTGATGGTGTGGTGTGTTTTGTCCTTGCATGTTGACGCTGGGGTGTGTTTTGTCCTTGAATGTTGACGCCGTGGTGTATTTTGTCATTAAATTTTTGCGGTGTGGTGTATTTTGTTCTTGAATGTTGACACTGTGGTGTGTTTTGACCTTGAGTGTTTACACTGTGAAATATTTGTCCTTGAGTGTTGACGCTGTAGTGTGTTTTGTCCTTGAATGTTGACCCTGTGGCGGGGTTTTTCCTTGACAGTTGATGCTGTAGTGTGTTTTGCCTTGAATGTTGACCCTGTGGTATGTTCTGTCCTTGAAGGTTGATGTTGTGGTGTGTTTTGTCCTTGAGTGTCGACGCTGTGGTGTGTTTTGTCCTCGAGTGTAGATGATGTGGTGTGTTTTGTCCTTGAGTGTTGACGCTGTAGTGTGTGTTGTTTTTGAATGTTGACGCTGCGGTGTGTTTTGTCCTTGCATTTTGACGCTGTGGTGTGTTTTGTCCTTGAGGGTTGACGCTGTGGTGCATTTTGTCATTGAATGTTGACGCTGTGGTGTACTTTGTTCTTGAATGTTGATGCTGTGGTGTGTTTTGTCCTTGAGTGTTGATGCTGCGGTGTGTTTTGTCCTTGCATTTTGATGCTGTGGTGTGTTTTGTCCTTGAGTGTTGACGCTGTGGTGCATTTTGTCATTGAATGTTGATGCTGTAGTGTACTTTGTTCTTGAATGTTGACGCTGTGGTGTGTTTTGTCATTAAATGTTGACGCTGTTGTGTGTTTTGTCATTAAATGTTGACGTGGTGTGTTTTGTCCTTGAACTTTGACGCTGTGGTGTTTTATCGTTGAGTGTTGACGTTGTGGTGTGTTTTGTCCTTGAGTGTTGACACTGTGGTATATTTTGTCATTGAGTGTTGACGCTGTAGTGTGTTTTTTCCTTGAGTGTTTACACTGTGAAATATTTGTCCTTGTGTGTTGACACTGTAGTGTGTTTTGTATTTGAATGGTGACCCTGTGGTGTTTTTTTTCCTTGACAGTTGATGCTGCGGTGTGTTTTGTCCTTGCATTTTGACGCTGTGGTGTGTTTTGTCCTTGAGTGTTGACGCTGTGGTGTGATTATTCATAACAGAGCGTCAACACTCAAGGACCAAATACACTATAGCTTTAACATACAATGAGAAATAGAAGAGCCCCGAGGAGCCTGCATCGCTCACTTGGTGTTAATCCCACACTTGTACTCTTAAAAAGGGACTAAAATAAAACAACAGGTAAAATATCAGTATAGATGACTCCAATTCATTAAAAGGAAACTGTTCAAAGCTTTGAAATCCATTTGACCACTTGAAAGGGGTTCAAAGTCAGTCACATTAACAAACTTGACAGTTCTTCATCTGAGCATACTACTAACCGTATGTAACCCCTATAAGCAAGAAGAAGAAAGCATAGATTTGACAAATAAATGTTTGAATTATTGGGAACCTCGAAAAATATGACAAAAACAAACTCATGGCAATCAACCAATCTTACTTAAAAACTTGGAATGAAAACTTTATGGTTGACGTAAAAACATGTACATGTATGGCCTTTTGTGTTGGTACATATATAGACGATATAAAAAGGTTATGTTAACCGATGAAAAGTTACATCAACTGAGGCGAATATGACTTGTTCAGGTCCGTTTCACATCATGTTCAGTAGCACAAATTTTAAGTCCACAGTTTTATCTAATTTTTAAAACATTTGCCCTGTTTACCTTATATGTATTGGGGTAATTACACATTTATGTGTCAGATTCAAATCTACTGGCTAATACGATCTGATGGAAATGCCAATAAAACTTTCATTAATTTGTTAATGGCACTAAAACACTTGACATGTTTCGACATTGAGCAATGTTTCCACACTAATGAGGAAAGTGTCTTAACTATGAAGACTTTGTGGTATTGTGCAGGATGTAGGGCGATGGATACTGATCTTACCTATGAGAGAGGTTGTGGAGTGTGTTCATCGTTGGGGATGACTGGACCAGACAGATGTACGGACCTCGTGGGTGTATATGAAGAGGGACGATGCTGTCTGAAGGCTAACTATTACCGCAATAACTGAAAGCAAATTATGCTCCTAAAATTGCATTTCTATAATAATACATTATATTGCTTTGCGAAACGAACGTCCATACTACATTGTACTGCCAAAATATAATTACACTTTTTTTTTTGATATTCAGAAGAGATTTTTTTTAGACTTTAGTTCATTAAACCATTCTTACTTCAGAAGTGGGTCAACGGCCATTAACTTAAACAAATTTAACAGATCTTTAGCCTGGTATGTCTCATGCCAAATAGTATAGCCCTCTTGGTTAACCACATGCGACTACTCTGAAGTTGAATGTAAGTCAATATTTTTCATTAGAACAAAATTGACATCCCTTCAACCCAGCATCCCATACATCAAATATAATGACCCAACAGTACAAAGTACTCGTTATGCAGAAAAAGGTGTTTAAATTGAAACATTAAAAGAACTGTCGGGGAACAGCATAGGTTCCCTGAATGATAGTTTTTATATTGTATAACCAAATGATAGCAAGAGAAGATAAGACGGAATAACTAAGTACAAATATGAAAGAAATATCTGTCAAGTTCTCATTGTGAAATAATAACAAATGTGTAAGACATATCAAAGATTGCTCTGTGGTGGTCATCTTGTTTTGATATTCCTTTAGAATAAAACGTGCACAACGAGGGATAAATAGGCAAACCTGCGCATGAAATTGAAGACAGATATTTCCAGTACTTTTCTAAACTTCGCCAATGTAAACTTTTAACTGTTCGTTTCCAAGATGACTGCCTGCAATCTTGTTGTCCAAGTCCTCCCAAAGCAAAACAAAGGACGAGTTTGAATATAGATTTGACATTTCAGAAAGAACTGCAACCGTCTAGGATTGATAGGGAAATAGTGATGACAGTCTTTGGCCAATGTGATTCACGAAACCACCTGGTGACGATATTTGTCCATAGGGGATCCTTATAGGCCAGATGATGAACAATCTATAAAGCAATATCAACAAACCATCACCTAATCAAAGATAAAATGTATTCCTTATAGACTGTATTATTTTTTATTTGACAAATCAGCATTGATTATAAGGTGGCTGTCAATCTCATTGATATCTGTAATGTGAAGATTCCCCGCCCTATAAAACCTGAATCACATTGTACATCTGACCACAGCAAAATACATACGAAAGAAAACAAAAATTAAAGCATCAACATTTTTCATCACAGATGTTTTGTCTCAATTACTCCTGGATTTCTTACAATCACAGAAATCCAGGAAAATTGGGTTTTGCATAATTTGTTAAGATTATATATTTTATAGGTCCTGTGTACAGCATACATAACATGTATTGCGGAGAAAACAAATCATTTACAAATGATAACTTGATTTATAGTGAAGGTATTTACTCGGAGTTGAATATGATACCTACATTTATTTTTTCTGAATTTTACTTAAGAACATGTTTGTCTTCGTGAAAACTTAAATTTCTTTTCATCGTTAAATATCTCTCATGAAATCTCAACATGAACAACTGGTATGGACAGTGAGTAAAGTTTCTTCTCTTTGTAAAATTGTTGTAAATACCAACATTTTTGATTCAGAAATATATATTACTATTTATAGATGTAACAAAAATGTTTAAAATCTGTGGGTTTCTTTGTAAGACATTTAGTCTGTTATATATAGGAATGTGTAGATAGGACACTATGGAATGTTTTCTCTTGTTCAAGAGATCAGATTCAAACACCATCTCCATAATGTGTTACCTGTATACTGATTTATTTGTAATTATTTGATTACAGGTAAAACATTATGTATGTGACACACCTGTATTTGGTGAAAACAGGACACATTTGTACAACAATGAAATTGTCTGATATTTACATCCTACTGAAATGGACACAAAAAGCTCCATAGCTATTAAAGCAGTCTAGAATAAATAGATATAAATCCCAATAACAAGCAGATGCAGAATTGTATCACCTTTTTCTTCAACAAAAATACTACATTCAAATATTGATCCCCTTTTTAATGTGTTCTAGTCTGAATAAATATACTGTCAGGTTTGTTTAAACATGACAAAGAAGTTTAACTTCAAAGATTATAATGGAACTGAATCCTGTGTCAAATGGTTGCCATCATTAATGACTACATTGTGAAACCTGTCTAATCTGACACACTGACACAACAAATTACAGGTCAGATTAGAAAGAATAACAATATTACAACAAAACCTGTTTAATCCAACATTTTACATAACAAAATATTGGTCAGATTAAAAAGGATATCATGATAAAGTGAAACCTGTCTAATCTGACATACTGTGACACAACAAAATATTGGTCAGATTAGAAAGAATAACAATATTACAACAAAACCTATTTAATCCAACACTTTGACATAACAAACTATTGGTCAGATTAGAAAGGATATAATGATACTGTGAAACCTGTCTAATCTGACATACTCTGACACAACAAAATACAGATCAGATTAGAAAGAATAACAATATAACAACAAAACCTAGTTAATCCAACACTTTGACATAACAAAATATTAGTCAGATTAGAAAGGATATCATGATACAGTGAAACCTGTCTAATCTGACAAACTGTGACACAACAAAATGTTAGTAAGATTAGAAAGATTAACAATATTACAACAAAACCTGTATAATCTGACATCGTGTGATGCCGTAAAATATTGGTCAGATTGGACAGGACATGATGATACAGTGAAACTTGTGTATTAGAAAATTAAGGAAGATGTAAATAGAACCCTTGATTCTGATGATTAAACCATCAGTTTTTAGTAGACTTGCCAAGTCACACTCAAGTATAGCTAAAAAAAACTAAGGGGAGGCTACTCTAGGGTTTTAAAGACAATTGGACAAGGATCCCTATATACTGGAAACTGGATGAATGGAATGGAAATTGTTGAATATTCCTGTTTACATGCCTAAACAAATGTTTACAATGATCACGTAGTAATTAACACATTATCAGAAAGGGCAAGATAGTAGATTCACTGTACATGTGCATGTACACAATATCAAAATTATATCTAACTTCATCAAACAGGTAAAGAAATATTTTTCTTCAAATAAAAGTGTTGCTGAATTAGTATTTTGTAAACAAAATATTGTATGTAATACAAAATTGTATTTCTATAACAATATAAAATGGAAATGACCCCATAATAATCAATCTCTTTCATAATGTCAAACTGGTGAAGTGTTTCTCAAAAAAAATGTCATGTGTACCAGCTTTAATATTTCCAACCAAGTCTATAATTGTAATATTAAAATTGTCTTTTATCATGTTTAAATGGATAATTATTTCTCTACTCCAGATATTTTCGATAAGTATAAACTGGGTATTTACTTTTCTCTATAATTACTTTTCAGTGAAATTGTGGTCATTTTAAGTCGATTTTATTGTAATGGACCAGGAGTGATAGCTTGAATGGTAGGACCCTGATTATCAAGAACACATTTATGTACAAAAGGCACTGAAATCTCATTGACACACTAAGCAAAGCATATAACACATAACATACTACTAATGTTTATTTCCTCAACAAGGATCAGACTAGTTTTCACACTTATTTTCATCATCACACGATCAACGTCCACATAACATCTGTGGTCAACAACTTGGAACAAATACAAATACACTGTGGTTAGACTTTGTTATACCCTGCCATTTCCAGTGAAATTTTAGCAGTATGATAAGGTTTGGTGATTCATTGAGGAAGATGTTTAACAGCAATTCTCAGAAAATCAGTAAAAAGTAAAAGAAAATATGTGAACTTAAGTGGTAGGTAGTATATAATCTGAGGACCATTATTTGTCAGTTTAACTGACTTTATCTGAACTAATGATACTGATATACAAAGCAATTGATAAGGTTATTGGTAGGATTACAAATTCATAATTAACATCTAACCATGATTTTTTTACTGAAAACATAGAAGAATCTTGCAATTTAATGTATAATTTAGGACAATAAATCAGGAACATTATTTTACAAATTTCCTGGAGATATATTCTATCCCCCGCACACAAAGACTTACAAACCATTACACTATACATCACTGTCACTGACATACAGGTAGAACACTGTCTGACTTAAGTAACACAGACACTTTAACACTATACATCACTGTCACTGACATAAAGGTAGAACACTGTTTGACTTAAGTAACACAGACACTAACACAATACATCACTGTCACTGACATACAGGTAGAACACTGTTTGACTTAAGTAACACAGACACTTTAACACTATACATCACTGTCACTGACATACAGGTAGAACACTGTTTGACTTAAGTAACAGACACTTTAACACTATACATCACTGTCACTGACATACAGGTAGAACAAGGTTTGACATAAGTAACACAGACAGTTTAACACTATACATCACTGTCACTGACATACAGGTAGAACACTGTTTGACATAAGTAACACAGACACTTTAACACTATACATCACTGTCACTGACATACAGGTAGAACACTGTTTGACTTAAGTAACAGACACTTTAACACTATACATCACTGTCACTGACATACAGGTAGAACACTGTTTGACTTCAGTAACACAGACAATTTAACACTTATTCCTCTGTACCTTGGTCCAGTTCAATTTTAGATTTTGACGAATCTCTATAGTAACCCTATCACAAACAATTAACATTGAAACATGTAAAAATGATTTATATTACAGGCACATCCTCTGCAATTATATGTCAGACAAAACAATTAAGAAAACTAATAAAATCTACAAAAACTTTACATTTTCATAGTTGTTGTACATGTATATGATTAAACCATGATTGACAATCAATAATATTCAAGAGTTACCTCCCTTTCCATGAAGCTGCTCTATCATCTGTTATTTCCGATTATCAAGACTTACCTCCCTTCCAATGAATCGTTCAATGTTTTATTTCTTAAAGCTGTATAATGTAGGTACTATGATTGGAGAGGTTGTTAAAAGCTACAACCACAAATGACAGTTTTACTTTTATTCAATTAGAAGTATAATTAAAGCTACATGTATATCCAGAAAAAATACTGCTACGTACACGTCACAGTGGTAAACCATAAAGTTGTTAGTAACTGACTCAACTAGCTAAAGGTATGTCACAGTGGTGAACCATCTAGTCACTTGTTACTGGTTCTACTAGAGGTATGTCACAGTGGTGAACCATCTAGTCACTTGTCACTGACTCGACCTGAGGTATGTCACAGTGGGGAACCATCTAGTCACTTGTTACCGACTCACCGTGAGGTAATATATCACAGTGGTGAACCATCTAGTCACTTGTTACTGACTCGACCTGAGGTATGTCACAGTGGTGAACCATCTAGTCACTTGTTACTGACTCGACGTGAGGTATGTCATAGTGGTTAACCATCTAGCCACTTGCTACTGACTCAACTAGAGGTATGTTACAGTGGTGAACTATGTAGTAATTTGTAACTGACTCGACTATATAGGTATGTCACAGTGGTGAACCATCTAGCCACTTGTTACTGACTTGACTAGAGGTATGTCACAGTGTTGATCCATCTAGTCACTTGTTACTGACTTGACTAGAGGTATGTCGCAGTGGTGAACCATCGAGTCACTTGTTACTGACTTGACTAGAGGTATGTCACACTGGTGAACCATCTAGCCACTTGTTACTGACTTGACTAGAGGTATGTCACACTGGTGAACCATCTAGCCACTTGTTACTGACTTGACTAGAGGTATGTCGCAGTGGTGAACCATCGAGTCACTTGTTACTGACTTGACTAGAGGTATGTCACAGTGGTGAACCATCGAGTCACTTGTTACTGACTCGACTATATAGGTATGTCACAGTGTTGAACCATCTAGTCACTTGCTACTGACTCGACTAAAGGTTTGTCACAGTGGTGAACCATCTAGTCACTTGTCACTGACTCGACTATATAGGTATGTCACAGTGGTGAACCATCTAGTCACTTGTCACTAACTTGACTAGAGGTTGTCACAGTGGTTAACCATCTAGCCACTTGTTACTGGTTCAACTATAGGTATGTCACAGTGTTGAATCATCTAGTCACTTGTTCCTGGTTCAACTATAGGTATGTCACAGTGTTGAATCATCTAGTCACTTGTTACTGACTTGACTAGAGGTTGTCACAGTGGTGAACCATCGAGTCACTTGTTACTGACTCGACTGGAGGTATGTCACAGTGGTGAACCATCTAGTCACTTGTCACTGACTCGACTACAGGTATGTCACATTGGTTAACCATCTAGTCACTTGTTACTGACTCGACTAGAGGTATGTCACAGTGGTGAACCATCTTATCACTTGCTACTGACTGAACTCGAGGTATGTCACAGTGGTGAACTATGTAGTAACTTGTAACTGACTCGACTAAAGGTTTGTCACAGTGGTGAACCATCTAGTCACTTGTTACTGACTTGACTAGAGGTTGTCACAGTGTTGAACCATCTAGTCACTTGTTACTGACTCAACTTGAGGTTGTCACAGTGGTGAACCATCTAGTCACTTGTTACTGACTCGACTAAAGGTATGTCACAGTGGTGAACCATCTAGTCACTTGTCACTGACTTGACTATATAGGTATGTCACAGTGGTGAACCATCTAGTCACTTGTTACTGACTTGACTAGAGGTTGTCACAGTGTTGAACCATCTAGTCACTTGTTACTGACTTGACTAGAGGTTGTCACAGTGGTGAACTATCTAGTCACTTGTTACTGACTGGACTAGAGGTATATCACAGTAGTGAACCATCTAGTCACTTGTTACTGGTTCTACTAGAGGTATGGCACAGTGGTGAACCATCTTGTCACTTGTTACTGACTCGACTAGAGGTATGTCACAGTGGTGAACCATCTAGTCACTTGTTACTGGTTCTACTAGAGGTATGTCACAGTGGTGAACCATATAGTCACTTGTTACTGACTGGACTAGAGGTATGTCACAGTGGTGAACCATTTAGTCACTTGTTACTGGTTCTACTAGAGGTATGTCACAGTGGTGAACCATCTAGCCACTTGTTACTGACTGGACTAGAGGTATGTCACAGTGGTGAACCATTTAGTCACTTGTTACCGACTTGACAAGAAGGAATTTCCATTTAGCATGATCAATCAGTTCAACAATGATTAGTAACTGTGTCAGTATAGGGATTCTTGTGAAACTTAAGGAAATGATTTCTTTTATAAACAACTTGACAGTAAAGGTTTGAATAAGACCTTAGCAGTGACTGTATTAGTAATTTGTGTTGTGATTCTGTATCACACATTGCTATTGTAAACAAACTCAATAAAGTACAATTATGATTGTTTGTCAACAATGCTTGTTATAAAACCTCAACACCATTTGTTAAAACATACATAATCACATATTTGCCAACTCTCCCTATTTTCGACACTAAAATTGTGCATTTTCAACCAGTGAATTTGCTAAACTATTCCTCGTTCCTAAAACCTAATGATTTGATCTGAAAGAACAGCACAACAGATGTCATTTAAAAGCATTAGTTTCCCCCTAGGGTGTACATACACACATTTTGTCATACTATTGAGTATACGTAATCTACCCTAGAAATTTCAAAAAGTTGGCAGGTATGTTCTTATGCTAACATTTTCATAGAGTGGTACATTGCTTTGTTAACAAAAATGTAGTCATTTCACATCACTGTTGTCGGAACGTCAAAATTTTGAACAGCACAGACCAAATCGCAGTCAACAGACAAAATAGTGTTAATACAGACAAACAAAACATCCTGGACTTCCTGTACATACATCTAAGGGAGGATCCATGTTAAACGTAATTATATAATGTATCATTGTAGACCCAAAACACGTTATTTACACTAGGGGCCTGTTCGTTTTTGGCGGAACAACCTGTACGTTCGTTTTTAAAAGTAACATTTTCGGGTAAAAATCCCGGCGGACCTGCAAAAGTTTATGCAGGCCTTGCAAGGCTTGGTAAAGGCTTGCCTAAAAGCACCATCAGGTTACTGAGTCCGACCTTATTTCATAAACGAGCAACTCTGGTCCAACCGATTAACGAAAACAGCCTAGGGCATCTGCACCAGCTTGAAATTCAACATATTTTATTGACAACACTTTGTGGACAAGGGATCTAGCTCAAGTTATTACAACTCATGATAGTGTTCTTCTGTCCTGACAAGGCGGACAAGTGCACGATGTAACAATGGAGTGGAATGACTCAACTCATAATGACTATCATTTCAATTTCCTGGTTGCGTTTATTTCTAAGTGACTGACGATTGTGTGACACAATGAGGTTCTCCTACATAGTCTACTTCCCTGTACCTCCGAAACAACAACGACTTGAAATGATATAGGTCAGCAAGGACACACTAATATTTGATATTATTTTAACGTACTTTACTGGTGACTTTGCATTGAAAGAAAGTTGTTCACTACAGCCTTTTCTACCAATTTTATAACTATAGAATACACACATTCTTCTGGCAATACAAGTACTACAATAAACTTATTAACCAGACCTTTTGTTTCCTTAATTTACGCAAAATGTATAGTAACAAATAGAAATAAAACATATTTTTCTTCACCTTTCTTAAATTACATAACAGTGTTAAAATATTTTATTTTATAGATCAAAATTGTCAATAAAGAGGTAAATGTACTAGAAGTGGTTAAAATGTCATGTTTTAGTTTATAAAGATTGAATGGCATTTTTTTTTTCTTTTAAATTTGAGGCTGGTGTGAATGCAAATCGGTCACATACATATTCCATGGAGCCTGCTATGCTTCATGGTAAATATGTACATACCAACATGAACATTGAAAAAATGTCCTTCAATCCTTATATTTACATAGAAAAGTTCAGGTATTATTGACCTTAATAGAGATACAATACTTGTATTTCCTTATAGTTTCCATACTCAAATGTTGGTGTTGTCAGCGCAAAAAGGTTCCTCACCTGGAGCAGCCTAGCATCACCAAAATGTTTGCTTCTAATGGTTGTCTGATCATGGTATTTGAAGTGGGAGGAGAAGCTTTAAAATAACACTGATTACATTGCATTCATAGCTTTATTAATGCAATTTCTTCTAGTATAGGAACTTGCAGTGGAAATGTAAACATATATATATATACACATGTAAACAGTATGAGTAACATCTGTGTATTTTGTATGATTTCTGATGACATGACTGCAAGTGTGAAGACAGATACATGATTTGGATAATTTCCTAACAATATCAATGAGTTATAAAGAAAACTGCTTGAGCAAATTGATTTTGTAGAAAGGCACATAAACCGCACAAAAATCTATTGAATATACACCCAACAGGGCACTGTTGTCCCCATTTGGGTGAGTTTGTAAGACAGCCATGAAAACTTCAAACATCAAGGACAATTCATGTACTGATTGTAACTCAGGGTTCTTGTGAGTACATTTAAAAAGACACAGGTGTAAAAACCTTATGCAAGATATCCTGTCAACAGCAGTATATCCTCCATGACATGTTCTTAACTCATTCACCCCTGAAGTTTCATAATGAACCTTTCCAACCTTTGAATTGGAAGAGTTCAAAGGTGTCTTCAGTGGTGAATGAATTGATTATGTAATTAATGCTTAAATGAAATTAAAGCTTGTGGGATTTTACATATTCACTGCAATTGTATAGTTAACATATAGCACAACTCACGCTGCAAAACTTACATCTAACAAATTCACCAAGTTTACAGATCTTGTTTGGAAAACAGGAGAACATTAAAATTTTATGATTCTTCGGTGTCATCACATGGAACTTATACATGTACATTTAATTAACCTATTGAATAATTTGTGTCCAGACCCTGTGGTTACAGTACAAATGGTCAGAGACATGCAGCTGTTCTCCTGCAAAAGCCAAATATCTTGTTCCAGTGATAAATGATTCAAATTTCACGTTTGTCAACTATTCAGATGAACTTTGGGAAGACCTGATGCCATAAATAATATGTACCCTTTTCAATGCCTAAACTTTTACATTTTCACTATCACACGACTTCAGCAAGCTACATTTGTTCCTTGCATAAAAACCTTGCAGTGGCCGCATTGTCCCCATCCTCGATATCCAGGAGTTACGCTTACTTTCGCTCTCTACACCCCTGGAATATGTCATGGCAAAATTGAAGGCACGAAGATAGCTGTTTGATTGGTCTCGGTTAAAAAAAAACCTGACCAATCGCTAGGCTGATACCTGTCCTTCGAAGATTACAAAGGAGAGACGCCCGACTTCAAAGCCTGTCAATTTTACCATTAGGTGACCGCAAGATTCTTTTGATGTATATCAAAGGATCACACTAGTCTCCTTGTCTCATCAACAAGGTGGCACACACCGAGCCTTCAATTTTGCCATGACATATTCCAGGGGTGTAGAGAGCAAACGTGAACGTAACCCCTGGATATCGAGGATGCATTGTCCCAGACATGATCAATCCAACTGATCCCGAGTTGGAGATTAATAATAACATTATGGGAAATTGAAATCTATTTAGAGACTAACCCTAAATTCACCCCTATGTAACTTTAGTAGACTCTATCATGCATTGATCTGGATGAGTCCATTATGGTCTACAGTGGTGAAAGGGTTAAGGCAGATTCAAAGTGTTTAGAGCGAGATAATTGGGAATGACTTTAATACAGCATAAACAACTAGTCTAGGCTAGCTAAATATATAGTGGACCAGTACTTCAACCTGTTTCTTAATCTTACACACCGACTAACATATTAAACACGTTTATAAAATATTAAATGCATTCCGTAAAATTGGTACAACATATGTAATTAACTTGTTATTAGTTAGGACTATAATGATGTTAAATGATTTTGATTTGAGGATGCATAAGGTTGAGTTAAGGCTATATGCTACATTACATATTATATAGATATTGCGATTTCAGTTAAGGAAATATAATACTACCCTTCAGGTTACACCTGTCATAAGTGATAGAGTTATCTCCCTTAAGGATAAAAAAAGGCTTCCTTAAACAATACACCTGTTATTTGTGTTACAGTTAAAGAAGTATGGTACTTGACATTTGATTCGATTTTTATAGAGTTCTCTCCCTTCAGGATGTATATGCTACTACACACATATTACCTGTGATTTGTATTCAAGATGTAAGTTTTATGTTGTTACACGCAGACTGTTTTGCTTAAAAAAATAGCAGTTAGATCTTAGGTAGATACAGTGAAGCCTTTCTAAAAAAAACATTCTGCAGATCCCAAAGGTTCACTTCGATTTCCATTACAATATTGATAACCCAAGCGAAAGGTATTTAATACACAGGTTTCCAGATTTCAACATTGTGTTAATTTTAGGTATGTTTTGAGAGTACCTCAAAAACTAAGGACTGATATTGTGGATTACGGAAACTGTGATGTCCTTTTCAGGGGATATCCAATTTGTATGTCCATCACACAAGGCACAGGTCAAAAGGTTATTTGTATCCTTCTGTACATGTAGAACTCTTTTAAGTCATGAAGAAGCATGATGTAGTTGAAATACTGTCTAAAATCTTCATAGTCTCTACAGAACTATAAACTATCCTGGAGAGTCCCAGTTTAGCATCATCTAGGGTCAGCATCCTCCGGCAACTGTAGAAATTTCTTCTTAACGGCAGTTTTGACACAGCTGTCAATCAACCGAGGGGCGGGGAGAGTGTCCTGTAGTTTCTTACATCCAGAGGTCGTGGGGTCAAACATGATCATGTCGTCACAGAGAGTACTAGTGTCAATCTCTCCTCCCAGCACCAATACATTGCCCTGGTAATTTATCACACCGAAGTGGATTCGCTGGAATGCTGTAAGCTGACCTACCATACGGCACGTTCCTCGGGTGCTGTCCTGGGAATGACGGGAAAACTCCATCACCTGTCCGTCAAAGAAAATCAGAAACACCCTCTTCCCGCATATCACAGCACGAGTGAGTTTACAAGGATGGAGAATCTTGCATAACATCTTGGATGTGTTTTTCAGGCGGGTGTCGTAACACTGTATCACTGACGTGTCCTTACGGTCGTTCATTTCACCGCCGAACATGTAAATCACGTCGGACATCACAGCAGCTGAGAATGAGCTAACAGGAACAATCAAATCTGCGACATGTTCCCAAGTATCCTCACGTATGTCATAACGCTCGATACTGGAAATCATCCGTGAGCCATCGGCCAGTTTGTTGTCGTAACCACCCATGACGTAAAGATATCCAGTGACAGCTACCATTGCATGACGCCGCCGGCCATTCCTCATCGTACTGTGCTGAGTCCACTTGTTCTTGTTGTAGTCGTACTTGAGGAGACAGTTCTGCATGGAGCCACCCCCAGTGATGTATATATCAGATTTGTAAGTACATGTGGCAAACTCAATACCCGGGTCAAATGGTAGAGGGGCAATTTCAAACCACACCCTCTTTCTGAAGTTGTAGCATGGCACTTTGAGGGAGCGAGAGTATGGGGGAGACGTAGTCAAACAACCCCCCAGCAACACCAGGACTTCCTCCGAGTCTGCCGTGCTGCGGAATCGCGTCTGGTTGCTGTACATCTCTTGTTGCCGTGCTGGGAGGAGGTGGTACTTTTTGGCGAAGTCTGTACATTTGGCACAGTCGGGGTCATCCTTCAGAAACTTGTACGCTTCCTCCAGGTTTACCAGGTATTCTGGCTTGAGGAACGGCAATCGTATATTATCAAAAAGTATTCCGACGTCTTTCGCACGAACGTCCTTGTCACGTTTTATCCATTTTAACACAATGTCACACAGTTTGTCTTCACTTTCCACATTCAAATCGTCCTCTTTGATGATCAAGGCAAGCTCCTTGGCTTCTAGCTCGTTGAACTCCTCTGTTTTACACACCTCCTGGAAATTTCTCACCATCATTTGAAAAGATTTCTCGAGGAGAACCTCACAAGAATGTAGCACAGAGATTTTCCAGATTTTGATACAGTTTTCTTTTGTTAGATGTGGAAGCAGGAACTCCTCACAAATTCGTTGTAGCGACTTTATTTGTAGTATTGACGCTATGTCTAGGATATCCATGGCGTTTTCTGTCACCAGATTAATCTTGCCAGAGTACATGTACCCCAGAACCATTTCAAATTGGTCCTCATTCATGTCTGGGAATTTTATCTCTCCACTGATGCTTTCTTTCATTCCGGAGTTGAACATGGCCTCGAAGTAGGAGGACAACGCTACAAGAATGATGCGATGACACTGGAATGTCTTTGTTCCGACGAGGATTGTGACGTCGTTGTGTTCCCCTGTGGTTAGAAGAAGTTGGAGGCCCTCCGTCAAGGACCGTGTGTAGATCTGTTCCATGGGGACCTTTGGTTCTGGAGGTGCAGGTTTCTTTTTCACCGGGCCGACCACATTCTACAACACGGGCAAGAAAAAGTAGTGTTAATTAATTACAAGCAACACACACATAGTCTGGAATCAGTTGTCTTTCTCACCCCTCCTCCTTCCAGCCTCCCAGATAATCTGTATATTGGATCACCAATCTAGTAAAGTTTGTTAAAATTAAATACTTTAACTATTAGATACAAGATATTGTATATACTTTAACTATTAGATACAGGATATTGTATATACTTTAACTATTAGATGCAAGATATTGTATATACTTTAACTACTAGATACAAGATATTGTATATACTTTAACTATTAGATACAAGATATTGTATATCCTTTAACTATTAGATACAAGATATTGAATATACTTTAACTATTAGATACAAGATATTTTATATACTTTAACTATTAGATACAAGATATTGTATATGTTCTGTATCGGTACCTTTTTTACCTTAATTTTTACAACAGCCTCTTCCTACATGAAAATATAGAAAATTGTTTTTCATTGAAATTGGGAAGATGTTTCTCATTTTTCTTCATTTAGGGAAAGAAGCTCCGTTTGCTTAGGGAATTAAAAGCCCCATGTGTTCAGCTGTAAAACTAGGCAAAACATACAACTTTTGTGCTTTTAGTTAATTTTCATAATTAAGAAATAATCAAAATATCTATTTTCATAATCTATTTACATATACTATTTTGATATAACTTCATTAATACACCTTAAACTACAATCACAAATTTTACAATTGTGTTGCAAAATGGTCAATATATGTATGTTCTGAGCTCAATAATGCCAACCAAAAATGCAAAAAAACAATTGAGTTGCAGCAACTTTGATGAGTCAGTCAGAGAGGGGAAACAAACAATGTTTGATTTTAGGCCCAAGCTTTACATTTGGTCTGTGATATTGTAGTACCGTTATGTAATTTATTGTGAACTGTTATTTGTTAACAACCTGTAAGTGAGCCTTAATTTCAATGGCCTACTGGATTGAAATAAATAAATAATTAAATAAAAAGCTATTTTTGAGAAGTTACAGTCATATTTGTGTAACATTTTAGTCACACTAATACACACACACACAGTGTACTGATGTTGATCATGGGCTATCAGTGTGTGTAAATATGTAAACAAGGAAGTAGGTCATGACTTTTCATAGACCACAAACATGTACAATCTGTTCCACATGCAAACATGGCAAATGTAATCTACTTTATTTAAATTCCAGCACTGCAACATCATAAATATGTCTCAAATGAAGTTTAGCTGACTTTATTTTTGTTCATCTCATACAAAGTCATTTTGTTCACCTTAATGAATTGAAGTGCATGTACAGCATTATTATATTGACAGATGGAGGAAGGAGGGTGGGTGGGGGGAATATGATTTAAAGTTGAAGGGACCTGACCTGAACCCATTTTCCCCTCACCCCTGTTTGGGTGGCAGAATAATTCTGAAGCGGGGGCCATGATATCAGTACAAATGCATCTCATACTTGCAAACTTTTTGAAATTTCCATGGGGGAGATCACGTGTAAGCATTAATAAAATGTGAGTGTGTACACCCTGGGGAAAATAGGTCTTAATGACTATTCTTTTAGATGAAATCATCAGATCCTTAAAACTAGAAATAGTTTAGCAAATTTACTGGTCAAAAATGTTCAATTTTAGGGTCCAAAATCGGGGGTGTCAATCTGCCTCTAAAATAGGTCGAGTTGGCAAGTATGGCAGCATATTATAGAATTACGGCGTTTTATTTTGTAGTTTTTAAGTTCACAACCAGGAACACATGAACTGTAAATGTTATTTCAATATAATCTCAGAAAATGAAATTTACTTCCTTCTATCCTTGCTTGTCAATTGTTCAGTATACCAGTATAGTCACCTAATTAAATACCTGACATTACAAGGGGTGTTTTGGGAAGCTGCAACATGTTTGTGTTTACATTACAAATTAAATTTCTGCACTGCTGAATATACTTCAATTGTTGAGTATACCATTAACCCTTTCACCCCTAGGTAACTTTAGTAGACTCTACCATACATTCATCTGGATGAGTCAATAAGGGTTTACAGTGGTGAAAGGGTTAGTCACCTAATTAAATACCTTACATTACAAATTGAATTTCTGCACTGCTGGGTATACTTCGATCGCCATTACTATCAACATAGTTTGGTTTAGTGTTGTTTAACGTCCTATCATCAGCAATGGTTATTTAAGGATGGCCTCCCATGTGTGCAAGTTGCATGCGTGTAGTGTATTCGTGTGTGTTTTGGGAGGCTGCGATATGTTTGTGTTAAATTGTCTCCTTGTGATAGCCAGAACTGATGCCGACTTTAACATAGCCTTATTATAATTACCACCCAAGTGACACAAATAGAAAATATCAATGTTTAGGTTTTTACAATTTAAAGCAAATACAGGCATTCAACAAAAATTAAACTTCCTGTTAAAGCATAAAAACATGTATTAACAAAACATATCATGCGACGCTATTCGCCAATAATATTACAGGTAATAGTAGGACTGACATTTAATACTGTGTTGTACATTTAAAATGGTGGATACACTCACCAACTGATATGGTATTGGAAATCTATTGACATATCAGGGATATACATATAGGATCTTACATGGGTTTCCATCTCATTTGAGATTTATGAAACGAGTCTAAGAATTTTTCAATTTAGCGAGCCACTGGCGAGCTAAAATGAAATTTTTGTGACAAGTTTCATAAGTTTCATATGAAATGAAAACAAGAGTAAGATTTTTTTTTTATCACATAATCAAAATTTGTGGCATTTATTCGTGGAAAACGACCATTTTCATGCAACCTTGAAATGTAAAAAGCCGCCATTTTGACTTCAGTGCGTATAAGTCTGTGACATCATACACTTGTCTTAAGCGTGACGTCACAATTGAAACTACCAACCAATCACAGGGCTGATAGGTCATATTACAGGGGTTAATATGCAAAAAAAATATGACATGAGTATATTCACTGGATAACACAGTACATTATGTGATAAATGTATATATATTTGCCGTCAAAATACCAATGAGATTTAGAATTCCAAACTCCCTCCTCCCCTATCCCCATATTTTTCTTACTTTGATAAGCAAATTATACCAAAACCTACAATCTATGAAAAAGATAAATTAATGATATTCATCATTTTGGTGCTTTATTTCTAATCATGATTGGTACGTGTACATATATACTCATCTCTTTAAAACGAAGATTTAAATAGCAGAAGCTGTTAATGTCTTTCAAAAGTGGCGAACTAATATGATCTTTTGTTCCATCAGAGATGAGATAGGGGTTTCTCTTACCCTGGACAGGTGTATCCACACTTTTCCTGGTGTGAAATATCCTTGTCTCATCCTATCTTCAAATTGTTGAAGTTGGTCAGTACCATTTAGAAGTAGAAGTAGGGTTGAGACAGGGGGGATTCCCCTATTCATAACAATTGTATGACGTCACGTCAACAATACAATGACGTCACGTCAACAATCCATCAACTTCATGTCAACCCTGCTAACATGACATATGTATATGATACAAAATGGGTGAACAGAGTAAGAGAAAAAGAATCATTCACCCCCTTGGAGTTGAGAGATTCTTAAATAATCTCATCTCAAGGGAAATATTCTTAAGTTGCCAAGCACAAGGCTAATAATACCTGAGTGTTTGGAAACTTAGAGTCTTTCCCAGAGAATTGAGATTCTCCAAAATCACCCCATGATTATAGGGAATGATTATTTTTCTGACCCTTTTGACCTGTCATATACCAATATTGACCACAAGTTAATGCATTGTTGGAGTGATGCCAACGAAGTGTTACATTTTGTGTATGATAGGGGAATCCCCCCACTACATTCGCCCTAAGTGACACTAACTTAAAAATCTCAACCTCAAGAGGTAAGATATCATTATACTTAATGTCTAGCACAATGCTGTGCCGAGGGCCAGACATTTAACAAGCATCTTATCCCAAGGGTGGAGATTTTCAGTTTTCAGTCTTATTCCTAAAGCGGGAAGGATCAATTTATTTTTTCTCCAATCTCAAATACAAGTGATGGTGGCATGAAACACAAACATTCACAGAGTGTGTAGATTCACCAGCCACATGATTAACTCATTCACCCCTGAAATTTCATAATGAACTATTCCAAGCTTTGAATTGGAAGAGTTCATGTATCTTCAGGTGTGAATGAGTTAAGCTTGTATGATGACATGACATTGTACACTTGTTTTGAATAGGAAATCTCCTTGTCATAATTAGGTTAAGTTTAAGCAGAAATATATCTTTCCNGGGGGGGGGGGGGGGGGGGGGGGGGGGGGGGGGGGGGGGCATTTGGTAAAACCAATAATTTGTAGGCCTGCCCCGGTGGGAGATAAATAATCATTTTTAAATTGATTAATACATCTTTAGAGGTGAGACAAGAGCTAATGAGTATAGCCATGGGTTGATGGCATGGCAGTGAGGATGGGCTTATCTCTATCCCTCAGTGCATGATCCATCGATACATATTTTCCAAATTTTCGGACAAAACAGTCACGTAATTTGGCGGTCACATGGTATTATATTATAAGGGGACATTTGAACTTCCAGTGTAAAAGTAGAACAAAAGCAAACTAACTTCATTGCAGTAACACATTTAAAAAATTAAATTTGGACAAAAATGGATGAAATTTCACCTGTATATCATTTTTTTGCAACTGTCAGATTTTGAGGTGTATACTGCAGGGGGGGACCCAGGAATTAATTCTGGCTGTTGCCCAAAATTTTAAACTCAATTTTTCCATTGTCAAACGGATCGAGTGAGGCGTAGAATATTTTCCCAGTTTGCGGTATTATTCCAGGTTAAATTTTATAACATAGAGTATTCATATTTTATGATGGCCGAGCGGAGCGAGTGTTAACAAATTCCATAAAAAAATGTAAAAATGTAGGTTTTTGGTTAAAATGTTGGTGCTAATTGTGTTATGCCCGTCATGTAGTTTAGGCACAGACTTAGATAACATCTAATCTAATTCTGAGTTTACGC
Organism: Mizuhopecten yessoensis; assembly: GCF_002113885.1. Lineage (NCBI taxonomy): Eukaryota > Metazoa > Mollusca > Bivalvia > Pectinida > Pectinidae > Mizuhopecten > Mizuhopecten yessoensis. The sequence continues at coordinate 135,238 of NW_018405875.1, forward strand.
GAGCATTTTGGGAATTAAATATTGATTAATTTGTGATAAATATGAATTATGATTTAATTGTTTGTCTTTTATTGTAAATTTGTATGCATACATATGTACAAGGGCAACACCTAATGAAAAGGTTATACATGCCAGGGTTTTATGCTACCATTGGTTATTATTTACCTGATAAAGTGATGCTAAGGAGTGGTGGTTCATTGTCTTTGAAATTTTTGAAATTTATATTTTTTAACTAGTATAAAAAATCACTCCTAGTGATCATGTGTACATGAAACCACAGGTGAAAATACACGTGTATCTATCATGAAATGGACTCTACCTTTGAAATAACACTTTACCTATATACCTAATTCCAATAGATGGTATAGTCCTCTCCCAACTGATAGTGTGATCACCACACCGTGACATTAGAACAATAAGATTATATATATATATATTATATAATTACCTCCATTAGGAATCAGTGTTATATGGGATTTTACCGGTCTATATTACTTCTTTGACCCATATATTATATAATTAGGTAGAGTCAGTCTGGTGACCCTTGAATGACCACTGTCACCTGACTGGAGACCCTACTACATGTAATATATAGACAAAAGAGGATTACACCCCTATTGTTTAGAGTATAAGTAGTGGACTCCTTGTTTGGGCAACACCCTGAGGCATATATAGATATTCAAACTGCTGGCAAGGGGAAGCCATAGAAAATCATAGTTCAAGGGATGGTTGCATGATATTAGAAGGAAATCCCATATGAAATAGAGGAAAATCTTCAAAAACTTGGTCCAGATTATTTTTGGACACAGAAAAAAGGGTGTTGCCCGGGCAACTAGGGCAACACCCCTGGGTCCGCCCTTGTACTGGAAGTACCGACATGTCCAATATCATGTGACCTCTGGACAGAAAAAAAATGGAAAACAATGTATTTTCAAATCTTTTTGAGCAAGCCTCTTAGCTTGACATTTTACAATCTTTTATTTTTACCGTGTTGGTTGAAATGTAATTGACCTGAATTATTTACACTCAGTGTTTGGCAAACCCTGTAATTAAAGTTTTGGCTTCAATGTTATTATTGTTTTATACAGTTGTACATTGTACATAGCTAACAGATTTATAGAAGACTGATCATAGGTGGTGGGCACGTCTATCAAAGAAAGAAAAAAATGAAATATATAAAACTAGAGAAGTACATGTTATAAATTCTAGTACCAAAGTATAATTTTCCTTCATTTAAAAACAAAGTTGTTTTTCATCTAGTTTTATATATTTCATTTTTTTTTTTTTTTGATAGACGTGCCCACCACCTATGGACTGATGATATAGGCATTAAGCCTGTTGTCTAATTCTTAGGTCAATACTGTTCTAACATCTTCTTTAATTTTAGTTTATATGTTTGTATTATTTATGTATTGTAAATAAAATACTTTTGAAAATAAAATAACACATGGTCCTAGAAAGAAAAAAAATGTAAAATATTACTGCAGTCTAAAGTAGTTCTGTAAAATTGTAGACTAGCAGTAATACCAATATTATACATGTATGTAAAGTATGATCTTTGACAAGCTTGCATACATGTGTACACCTTGACACATATCTGTACTATATACAGGTAAGGCCCTAGGGGCCACCAGCACTGATGACAGTCGTCCTATAGCCGTGAGCCAGGTAAATCTTTACGAAAAACGGATGATTAATTTCGGGGTAGGAATCTCCCTGCTCACCGTCAATTGATATATCAGGTACACTAGACGAAATTTTGTTCTTTGATAGCTCATACAGTTTTAAACAATAAACATTGACAAAATTGTGTCGATATTTTGCAAACTTTTACCTTACAACGGTCACATGTAAGCTGTTGACACTCGGTGTGTAATTTGACAACAGGGACTAGTTTTTCACTACACACCGCTAATTCACAAATTACGATGACCCTTCATGATCACTATACTCTACTAACCTTAATTAAAGTGATATTTAGTTGTAAAGTATTTCTTACCCCTGAAGCGGTCATCGACTGACCACCCTGGACAATGCTGCTGTCCCCCATTTTGACTTTCGTCAAGAACCAACCATTCTCAGTCCCAAGCACCTACTTCCTCGTCACTGGTAACGACCCTTAATAATTCGGTCGTTATCTGTCAACCTTCAGGCTCGCTAGCACGCATTTGGCTCAGTCTATACGCATTGGGTAGTAGGCCAAATATGAATCAGAATTCGTGTGGTTTTATTATTTGTTCTCTCTTAATTTTATGAAGGGCTTAGTTATCGGATACCCCTTTTAAAGCATATACTTGAGTTTATCGCGTAATAGATTATGTTACGGTATCTATACCCAACATGCTTGATTCAGACAGAGACGTAACATATATATATATTACGTCTTTGATAAAGCAAATTGTATAATACTTTTCAATTTTTATTTCTAAATGTAAAGACTACTGATCAGTTATAACATGAAAATCTGCAATCCGTAACAATAGCAATAATAAAATAAACAGAGGTCGATCTCTACCTCTCCAAAACATGCTAGCTAAGTCTTATTTACTTGAAAAAAAATATCGGAGTCCTATATATATATAAATTAAGGCTGTGTCATGATTGTAGAAAAGTTTAAGGGGTTGGGATTGGGGATTGTATTCCTATTACTTTTCCACATTGGGCTCAAACTTTCACAAAATCTCGTAAACACTATAAACTATCACGATCTCCCTCCGTTCACAGAATCGTTTACAGTTTCATCGCTTTATACCCGTTCACGATTCTTCTGTCACCCCTAGGGTTTGGTTCTCTGTCACCCTAGGGTATGACTTCTTTCTCACCCCATAGGATAGAATATCTCTGCCACACCATAGAGTATGATAGATCAATAGAATATACCCAGAATATACCCTACCTTTCTATTAATCTATCATACTCTAGGGTGTGACAGAGATAATCTAGTCATGACGTCAAAGAAGAAATATCATGACGTCACTAGAACAATAAGATATGACGTCACAATCAGGCAAATCTCGACGGGAAAAGTCCTATTTGCAAATCAGGATAAAATCAAATACATTTTTTGTCAAAACTATTATTTTTTAATAAGTGTTGGAATGATGGGAAACAGAATCACTCCCTACGTAGCTTGGGGATGTGACAATGAAATCCCCGACCCGAGGGGTGATTATTAATAGAATCATTCACCCCCTTTGGGTTGAGATTCCCCTATCTTACCCACAAGGGGGTGAATGATTCTTTTTCTCTTACATGTCCCCTGTTTTCCCCAATGTGTATCCTATACACAATGTAATGATAACGTTACATGCTAAATTCAGGGTTGACGTGACGTTGATGGATTGTTGACGTGACGCCATTGTATTGTTGCAGTGACGTCATACCATTGGTATAAATAGGGAAATCCCCCCGTCTCAACCCTAGGGCGGAAACAGATAAATCTAGCACCGGCAAAACGGGAGATAAATCTGTCAGGTGTGGCAGAATTGGTTGTCTAGCACTAACTAAAATAACCATTCCTGGGGTTGGACATGTATCTTTCACATCCTCGAGGTAGGGAGTGATTCTATTAATCAGAGAACAAGAAAAAGGTAAAAAAAAAGAAGCAAAGATAGTTCATAAATACATTTCTTTTAATCAGGTTTTTTTGTGTGTAATTTTATGGATACCTAATAGTTTATGTACCACGCACTTATATACAATGTAATTAGATCTTATCTAATTCCATGTCAACATCTTTATGTTTACTTGTTTATGGTGCAAAACCAGTGCTGACAAATCACAGGGACCTGATAATTTGTTCCATATATATTTGTACATAAACTAAGGTATTTTATTGAATTATTAGTGCTTGGGTCTTCTGCATTACGTTTTATAGTAATGACTGTGTGGAATTCAAAAGTCCTTCAGCCACTATGTGAAAAAGAAATACTTATCAAAAAGAAATAAATCAAGAAATCATTATTTCATAAAATGACTGAATTCATTCTAAATCGCTGCATGATCCTTGGATATAGACAACTCTCATCAGGAGATAATAATGGAGTTATAACAACACATTGTCAACCCTTGTCATAATGTGACTGGGGCAGATACATCATGCTAGATTAAGAATGGAGTGTAATCCCTTACGTTTTATCTATACCAGAGCTAATTGATAGTCCTCTGTGTTCTTGCATGCAAGCACATGAAACCAATGAACATTATCTATTACATTGTTGTCTTTTTTCTCAACTACGGTTACATACATTTAACGAANCCCCCGCCCTCTTCTTTTACTCTCATTTCAAATATCCCTTGAACTACGTTTAAAAGTAAGCTACTGTTTTAAGTGTTTATATTTCTTTCCATAGAATTCAGTAACTATGCCATCATGCCCTAAATTAATGAGATAAATTCTCGGAAACGGATTTATATAAGTTATTTCAACTTGTTTCCAGATCCCATTCCTCTGTACTCTGTATGTTATGTGATGTAATGCAACTTAATTCGGAATGAAATAAAGTTTATATTAATGTGGCCGGGTAAGATGTCTGTGCCGGGTGCCTTCTTTATGGTTATTTCAATGAGGTAGCACTTTAACGTCGGCATCAGATCACTATCGCAAGGCGGCAAAAACACTACTTAACATACGGAGGCACGTGCTAGTAAATTTAGCTGTTCATAGAACCCTAGACGCAATAAACAAAACCAACTATCACACGACTTGTATCCTAAAAATATTACAGATTCAATACTAATTACCCGTTTAGTCTGTACTAATTGTCCTGATTGCAGGTTCTTGTAGTGTACCGTCCCCATCGTCGTTTCTGCACATGCCATAGATATGTCATCAACTCGGCCTGGATCCGACAGATTAGTCACGGGACTAGTTTCCATACACACAGGATTTCATCCCTATGTCCCGACTGTAGCATTCCAGAATGAACTCGGTGATAGGGATCACGTGATATTCAATATTAATTTACGTATACTATGATGATTAATCTGAGTGAATCCGGTTATCTTACAATTTCCACATAAATATTGTAATAAATGGTTAATACCCGGATGTGGCAAAGGTCAGTCAAACGTATATATATATACACTTGTATCTACACGACAATCTGAAAAAGTCGAAATGTTTGATTATTTGCCTGTTTGTTTTTGTGAGTTTCAGATAATTTGTTACAGCTATATTTGGACCTAAACTAAGGTGCTCAGAGTAATTTTGCACGTATTAGGGGTTCACAAAAACTTCCGATAAGAATGCAACCCCAATGATAATATCATACTCAGAACATCTAAGTTTAGGTCCAAATATAGCTGTAACAAATTCTCAGGTCCCTGTGCTTCAGACGTACTTAGGCCTCTTCCTTGTTTGTCAATATTTCCTGAACGGAACCACCACTTATCATGGCTAGGCCGTCAATCTCTCCAGAGTCGTCACATGGGCGTATGAAGCACAGGGACTTGATAATTCACATGATATCGCTTCTAGTTATGCGAACTTTACGATCAAAAGTGTAACACACCGCGGACAGCTTCAAATGATAATACATAAAAGCCAAGCCAAGCACTCACTATCATATTGCTGTACGATAAGAATTTATTGAAATATCAATTTGGACCCGGACAGTTTCGGCCAATAGTACTGTGTCAAGTTCGGTCTATGTAACACATAAAAAGTCGTAAAATTGGCGGTAAAATCTTACGTTGCATGCTTAATAACGTCATAATTAAGCTGATTCCAATGGGGCCGAACTTACCAGAATGTCTGTCCGAACTTATCCCATGGTGGGTCTCGTTCGGCCATCCGATCATCCGACAGGGAAACTTAAATAATGTTCAAAAACGGACGTGCTGCCATACTTCCCAAAACGGACTTTAAAAAAGGGCCGAATTTGCCCCGACCTCTCCTAATGTTATGTCGGTCTTAATCTCATTAGAGTTTATGTTTTATTGTTATCCCTCGACTAGCCGACTTTAAATAAATTTTATCTTACCTCTGAATCAGTAAATGTCAGAGATCAACAAAAGCTTCGCTCTTTTAACATGGCTAGGATGTCACTCTCTCCAGAGTCATCACAGGGGAGTGATATTTTAATACTTAACATGGCTAGGATGTCACTGTCTCCAGAGTCGTCACAGGGGAGTGATATTTTAGAACTAAGCATGGCTATAGGACGTCTTTCTATTTAGAGAAAACAAGCCGTCACGGAGTAGCGACATTTAAGTACTAGATTTAAGTCAAAATTAGGCCACATCAAATCTCTCCATACCTCCCCACTCCCACTACGTCCCCGGAATTGTACATTGGATAAGCTAACGTTACCTCCTCGATATTAAATAAAATAAAGAGAATAAAACTAAACTTTAATCTGAACTAAACATCCTTTGCTAACAATATTACCCTTTCTCGCATATATAAATCTCATTTTTCAAGCACCCGAAATATTGTAACCAAAACAACAATAATAACAACAAAGGGAATACACGACAATACCAAACAGGACCAAGCGTACGTGATAGGAAACTACCGATTAGGGGTTTAACTCATTATTTCCGTCCGTGTGCAGCTAACGCGTGATTGTTCAGCTTTCCTATTTCCCCGTAATTTGGTGATACGTGTAATTCCTGTTAATGTACCTATTCACGAAAACTAGAGTTTTGTGGAGATGAATACGTGGTAAATCGATTTAATGACGTATTGGCCACAGGGACCTGCGAATTCGTTACATCTATAGTTGGACGTTAACTAAAGTGTTCAGAGTAATTTCACACGTTTAAAGGGGTTTAGAGAAACTTTCGGTTTAAATGCCACCCCGAATGATAATAATATACATCATCCTTGGGAGTGGGATTTTAACCGAAAATTGATCTAAACACCTGAGCTTAGGTCCAAATATAGCTGTACCAAATTATCAGGTCCCTGTGGTCTTGGCCAATATCACTTAATTAAGCATATGTTTACCAAAACGAAAAATATGCTTTTTCGTCTTGAAACAAGATGGATTGCAAGAAAATCGCTGAGAGAAATCTGGGGCATTTGGCAGAAATCGACATTTTTGACCTGTCATCAGATTTTATAGAATAGAAAAAGTTTAGCAATTTCAGTGGTTGAACATTCTCAATTCTCAATCCGATTACCACTTTACAATGTATATAAAATGTTCATATGCAAATAGCACGAATCCTTGTTTTCATTTTTTTATTCGCCGATGAATTTTATTAAGTTCTGTCACAGTTATTTCCCTTTGAACATTTGTGATGGTTTTAATTGTTTGTCTGTGTTTTACTTCCAGTGTTTTTAAGGACGTGCCAGATTTCGTTGGTGGAGGAAAACCGGAGAGCCTGAAGACAAATCACCGACCTGTGACAAATCACCGACCTGTGACAAGTACAGTACATGGTGATTGTCCCATGTAGGCATCGAACCTGCAACCAAGTGGTGGAGAGCTAGTGATTGTAGAAGCTTTAATAGTATTAGCTGTCATAACGCGCAGGCGTCAAAGAGTCACTTATATTAGGGATATAAAAAAATATAAAAAATATCTTTGAAACATTCTGATAATGTTTATGTAACCACTTGAGCTATCTGTGGATATTCGTTGTAAGAATGGACGTTGGTTGGCTCTCCGACCCGTGTCTGTTCTATCGACAGAGACAATAAATGGTTGTACATATATATTTGTATTTGCGTTCTAGAACATAGACCATGTGTAGGAATTACCATGATGTCATCATTACGGTATAACCCGGTTAGGGTGGTGCTGCATGGTGGTGCGGGGTGGTGGTAAGGATTATATAGGAGACTGCACTCAATGACCCTGGCCCAAAAGCGGTACTTTTGTACTACTCTTTGGCATCTTTGACCTGTTTTTCCAGATGAAATCATCAGATCTTATAGAACAGGAATAGTTTAGCAAATTCAGCGGTTGAAAATTCTCAATTTAAGGGTCCAAAATCGGGAGTCTTCCTCCAAAAAAGGAAGAGTTGGCAATTATGACGTGACATCAGATATTGAAGTCTTGGTTCTGATCTGACGGAAGAATTTTACAGAACTTGAAATTACAGATACCACAAATTCCTTTCCTTTACCTGCTGTCTGGTGATAACATGGCCATCTGATTGCCACTTCATAATGTATACAAAATGTTCATACGCATATACAACGAATTAATACTCGTTTTTATTCGCCGATGAATTTTATTAAGTTCTGTCACAGTTATTTCCCTTTGAACATTCGTGATGGTTTTAATTGTTTGTCTGTGTTTTATTTCCAATATATTTAAGGACGTGCCAGATCTTGGTGGTGGAGGAAAACCGGAGAGCCCGAAGAAAAACCACCGACCTTCGACCAGTGCTGTACCTGGCGACTGCCCCATGTCGGCCTCGAACCCGCAACCCAGTGGTTGAGAGTTAATGATCGTAGACGGTCTGAAGCTTTAAGGTATTTCATACATGTCTTTGTCAGTGTATATAGTATGTGATGGGCTCATAACTTTTCATCATAATGAAAACAATATGTAAGTTGGTTGGTATACCCATGTCAAGTACAATGTCAATAATGACCTTTGCAGAAATTAATTGTCGAATATATTCTTGATTTTGTCTGAAAAGTAACTTTTGAATGCAGAATTTTAGTGGCGCAAAATTGCATTGAATATTAATATTCATGAAAACACTTACCTGTACATGCATTTCTGAAGTATCCGTGTATTGACTATTATCGAGAAAAATGTAAGAAAATACTTCAAATCTCAAGAATGATGGCATGTATTTTCATTGGAAATTTTACAATAATTCATGAAGCTAATGACTACACCTAAGGATGTGCACGCAGGTGTGTGATGGATTCGTGTATGTGTGCTGGAGGAGGTACATGTTTTTCCCCGTTAAGATAGCGCTGATCTGATGCCGACTTTAGAGTGCTTCCTCATGATCAGTAATACATATGTACCACGCTGAAGGCACTCAGCCTAGTGTTCCGTCGAGTCACACGTTTTAGTTACCCTACATGCTGAAATATCTTGTCTCACTCACGTCATCCTCCATCCTCGATATCCATGGGCTACGCTCACTTTCGCTCTCTGCACCCCTGGAATATGTCATGGCAAACATTGGTCTCGGCTGATACCTCTCCTTAGAAGATTACGAAGGAGAGACGCCCAACATCAAAGCCTGTCAATTGTTACCGTTACGTGACCGCGAGATTCGTTTGATGTATATCAAAGGATCGAACTAGTCATCTTGTCTCATCAACAAGATAGGTGGTAGCACACACTGAGCCATCAATTTTGCTTTGACATATCCCGGGGGTGTAAGTGAGCGTAACCCCTAGATATCGAGGATGTCCTCACGTAGATTAGACTGGCTACCAGTCATGGGTTTTTACTACTACATGTGCAAAGTGTGCATTGCTGATCCAGAGTTTTCAAGGTTTTATGTAAAACAATGATATATTGTAATATTTATAACTTATTATATAAGTCACATGGAAATGAGAATTTGTTACATCTAAACCTTTAAAACATGTCAAATTACTCTGAACACCTTAGTTTAGTCCAAATATAGATGTAACAAATTATCAGGTCCCTGTGATATTTAAGTGTGTTACATGAACTATAAATAAAATCACGGACTTAGACTAATCTAATTCCGTGGTAAAATATATAACATTTGTTTAAACTATTTCTTTCTGAATCATACGCGTCCGGCGCGTAGTTGTGTCACTACGGCAGTTTTTTTTTTTTAGTAAAACAGTGTACAAACCCAATCAGAATAAAATCTCCCCCTATAGTACAACAAAGATAAACGCAAGCTGTGCATTTCCTTTTTACCTGATATTGAAAAATCAATAGAACACATTATATCTGGACTACTTGTGAAAATACCTGAATTGTCAAGAGTTTGATTGTCTGTAATACTGTTATCACGGAGGTATGTGGGCTCCTGTCCAAATTATAACCGCCACAACCTGAACTCTCCGTGGTTCTAACCAACGATTTCCTAATTGTTGGTATTGCCACGGACTTAGATAACATCTAATTCCGTGGTATTGCTCACCCGTTGGAGCCCCTTAACAGCAGCTGAAGATTCTGGACACGCGTGAACGGAATCGGATGTTTTTATTTCACACGAAATCGTCCAAGTGAAACCGATCGTTACGTTACATAAGATAAAAATGCCAAGAAAAGGCAGCGCATTGGATTGACAGAATTTGAAGGTAAGGATGGACGATCAAAATTTGTTAACAGGTACGTAGAGGAGGTCTTTTTCGTCCTTTTAAAACTCGTCGGTGATGGTAGGTAGCTATAGGGACACTGTGAGGTTAGATTCATTTTGGGTAGATATAACACACAGGGACCTGAGTATTTGTTACAGCTTTGTCTCAGGTCCCTGTGATAGAACAGGCACGAGCTAGCCTCGTTTGTCAATAGCACAGGGACGTGAAAATTTGTTACAGCTATATATGGACCTAAACTAAAACGTGTAAAATTACTCTGAACACCTTGGTTTAGGTCCAAATGTAGCTATTACAAATTCTCACGTCCCTGTGCTGTAATTAAACAGACTAGCTGGTGCCTGTTATATCACAGGGACACAACGCTGTTACATATACATAGGTCCCTGTGTGATATTTTGCCTGTAGCTGTATTTTAGTCTACTTTTAAGATTACAAGTGTGAGATTGATACCAGGTGAGCGACTCAGGCCCCATTGAGCCTCTTGTTCAGTATGAGCATGATGGTTCTTGACACATTTTCACTATTAAATAAAGAACGGATGGCAGATATATCAGTAAATTTTCTACATGTACATTTCAATATTTCAAAATGGAAACTTAACAGAAAGTTGATTTACTGGAAACCTAACATTTACTAGAAAATATTTTTTTTACCAGAAACTAACTGAAGGTTTTGCAGGCAGTGGATGTTTACCTGAAAATGATGATTTGTTTTAAGTGAAACACAATAGCCTGTAGAAATACAATCCTGTTTGTATGATAACTAAAAGCTGAATGCTCTCTGATGTAAATCAACATCGTCTGGCAGGTTTTAAAAGTCTGATCAGCTTCGTGAGTCCTTAAATCAAATTATCAAAAAGCTTTTTTTTGAGAAATATCTGAAAAAAATATTTGTTTTTGTTTTTATTCTATTCTTCTGAATCCTTGTACATGTAATTTTACTGACAACTTTCAAATATGTTTGCATGAATAGATTAAAAATGTTACATTAAGCTGTGAGGTGATTAGGCTTATGTAACAAGAACAAATGAACAAAGAAAGAGGACTAATTTGCATTGTACTGTAAGGCAAAATCACTTAAAATACTTTCCACAGTGGTTTACTATACACAACAAGCATGGTCAGCTTAATTACTACCAACAGAAATATTTGTATAGTTATTATTTCACTTATTTCATTAATAATTAATTATTGCAGTTAGTTTAAATAAATCAATTACTATATACTTAAAAAAAATGTAAAAATATAATAATTTTTGGAAGGTATCTCAGGTGAGGAATTTGAGATTGATTTTTTGTTTGAGTTTGTAAGATGACAACACTTTAGGTAGGAATTAGGAGGTCTGTACAGCTGTGTACTGTAGGACTAGTATAACTATTTGTAGTAACATCTGGACAGTCTCCGCCTGCACCAGCATCACTAGGTATCCTATAGTAACATCTGGACAGTCCCCGCCTGCACCAGCATCACTAGCTATCCTATAGTAACATCTGGACAGTCTCCGCCTGCACCAGCATCACTTGGTGTCCTATAGTAACATCTGGACAGTCTCCGCCTGCACCAGCATCACTAGGTATCCTATAGTAACATCTGGACAGTCTCCGCCTGCACCAGCATCACTAGGTATCCTATAGTAACATCTGGACAGTCTCCGCCTGCACCAGCATCACTAGGTATCCTATAGTAACATCTGGACAGTCTCCGCCTGCACCAGCATCACTAGGTATCCTATAGTAACATCTGGACAGTCTCCGCCTGCACCAGCATCACTAGGTATCCTATAGTAACATCTGGACAGTCTCCGCCTGCACCAGCATCACTAGGTATCCTATAGTAACATCTGGACAGTCTCCGCCTGCACCAGCATCACTAGGTATCCTATAGTAACATCTGGACAGTCTCCGCCTGCACCAGCATCACTAGGTATCCTATAGTAACATCTGGACAGTCTCCGCCTGCACCAGCATCACTAGGTATCCTATAGTAACATCTGGACAGTCTCCGCCTGCACCAGCATCACTAGGTATCCTATAGTAACATCTGGACAGTCTCCGCCTGCACCAGCATCACTAGGTATCCTATAGTAACATCTGGACAGTCTCCGCCTGCACCAGCATCACTAGGTATCCTATAGTAACATCTGGACAGTCTCCGCCTGCACCAGCATCACTAGGTATCCTATAGTAACATCTGGACAGTCTCCGCCTGCACCAGCATCACTAGGTATCCTATAGTAACATCTGGACAGTCTCCGCCTGCACCAGCATCACTAGGTATCCTATAGTAACATCTGGACAGTCTCCGCCTGCACCAGCATCACTAGGTATCCTATAGTAACATCTGGACAGTCTCCGCCTGCACCAGCATCACTAGGTATCCTATAGTAACATCTGGACAGTCTCCGCCTGCACCAGCATCACTAGGTATCCTATAGTAACATCTGGACAGTCTCCGCCTGCACCAGCATCACTAGGTATCCTATAGTAACATCTGGACAGTCTCCGCCTGCACCAGCATCACTAGGTATCCTATAGTAACATCTGGACAGTCTCCGCCTGCACCAGCATCACTAGGTATCCTATAGTAACATCTGGACAGTCTCCGCCTGCACCAGCATCACTAGGTATCCTATAGTAACATCTGGACAGTCTCCGCCTGCACCAGCATCACTAGGTATCCTATAGTAACATCTGGACAGTCTCCGCCTGCACCAGCATCACTAGGTATCCTATAGTAACATCTGGACAGTCTCCGCCTGCACCAGCATCACTAGGTATCCTATAGTAACATCTGGACAGTCTCCGCCTGCACCAGCATCACTAGGTATCCTATAGTAACATCTGGACAGTCTCCGCCTGCACCAGCATCACTAGGTATCCTATAGTAACATCTGGACAGTCTCCGCCTGCACCAGCATCACTAGGTATCCTATAGTAACATCTGGACAGTCTCCGCCTGCACCAGCATCACTAGGTATCCTATAGTAACATCTGGACAGTCTCCGCCTGCACCAGCATCACTAGGTATCCTATAGTAACATCTGGACAGTCTCCGCCTGCACCAGCATCACTAGGTATCCTATAGTAACATCTGGACAGTCTCCGCCTGCACCAGCATCACTAGGTATCCTATAGTAACATCTGGACAGTCTCCGCCTGCACCAGCATCACTAGGTATCCTATAGTAACATCTGGACAGTCTCCGCCTGCACCAGCATCGCTAGGTATCCTATAGTAACATCTGGACAGTCTTCGCCTGCACCAGCATCACTAGCTATCATAGTAACATCTGGACAGTCTCCGCCTGCACCATAAACACTAGGTATCAACTGAAGAGCAAGGTATATATAGTAATTTATATTATCACCTTGTAGAGCAGGGTTGAGGCAATCTTCCTTTCAAAAATGTTGAATCCACTATTGATATCCCCTGAAATACAATCTGGTAATACATGGAATTACCTTAACGCTATACTTGTTGCCTTACCAATGCATGAAGAGTTCCAAACCAAATAGAAATTGAAATAATTTCTGGATGAATGGTTATCAGGACTTGGTTTATCTGTATACGTTGAAAGGAACAGTTTAATTCACAATAATTCCTCTTTTTGTACCAAATTTTTCAGGTTTGGAGTGTGATTTTTTTATTTATCACCATTATTTTTAGAGTTATGAAGTCAAATTTACAGAATCAGCATCTAACTTTTTTTGTCAGATTCATTCAAATCGTTGCAAAGTACAGGTGTATGTTAAAGTATGGGGTTAACACTGTTTGTCAGATAGGGATCACTGTAAGGCACTTTCTCCTCTGTGATCAGTTTGAAATTTAATGGCAAGTATTGTCCAGTGTAAATGACAACTCGGTCATTCTGAGTCAGTCAAGGGAGATAACTCTCATACAAAAGCGGTATGATATACAATGCATATATATATACATCCCAACTGGTGATAAAATCAAACAAGGAATGTTGAGTTCCATCAAATACTAAACCACTCACTTGATCAACTTATCAATCAGTCAAAGTCTTAAAGCGAAAAAGGATATTTAAGGCATCATTATCGGGCAATAATAAGTTTTATTGGCAGACAAAACCTGCACTAGCTGATACAAAATAAGAACTGTTAACTTGAATGATGACTAATTCACTGAACCTGCTCTTTCAGAGGTAGTATCACACTTGTTAAGAAGTGTATCATTCCACAGGGACCTGATAATTTGTTACAGCTATATCTGGACCTAAACTAAGGTGTTCAGAGTAATTGTACATGTTTCAGGGGTTTAGATCGACTCTCGGTAAAAATGCCACCCCCAGTGATTCATTCTGTATTGGTCACTGTTTTAATTAGCATGCAGATCCTGTGTTTCCATGGTAACGTAGTTTCTGCTCAATAACTTGTTATTTTGCACTGTTTTATTTGTGGAACTAATTTACCCAACCAACTGGATGATTTTTGGAGATGATAAAATCTGGTTCAGAAAAAATAAGTTCCATTTTATGATCAGAAGTCTCGTCATGCTTCTAAAATTCCTAATCCTGGGGATTACCGTAGTGCTAGTCTTGCAGTCTTAATTAGTACTTTTAAGAATGAACTTTGTGAAGTCAAATTTCCTTCCTTTTAACCTTAGACACATATAATTTAAAAGTATTTCTGACATACTCTCTCTCTCTCTCTCTCTTTCTCTTTTGTATGTTATTTGCAACATTTAGGTTTATTATTTTTATCCTACCTCAATTAAATACAGAAATGATTAATACCCATTTAAGGAACGCATTGATTATCTACCACACAATACCTGTACAAACACAGTACATCGTAACAAAGGGCGTTCTCATTGTTATATATGATATCGGTCTATAATGTGTGTCTATATATAGCTGTTTTATTGTTTCAGGTATATGAAGTGCGGCAGCTGGTATTCCACTGCGGTGATTTTTCCCAACAGGATAATACGTTTGTAGTGTGTGATCTACGGCTCGTCCGTCCACGAATCGTCTGTAGAAAACAAAATCTGACTTCCATGGATGTCTCTACAATGTACTCGGAAAGTGTTTTTTAATTTCAACTGCACTATCAGCTGATAATTAATGTAATTTGTCAACACAGCTGAATTGTGTGACAATTTAAAAACTTATGATCATAGGATTATTGTAATGATTCGCACACATCTACGTCATGGTAACAACATACATACATGAATGTGAAGTATCAAGGGGAGATAATTTAGTAGTAAATATTTGGAACTGAGCTCAAAAGTTTCAATTGTTCAACTGTTTGAACGATCAGATTTGAATGACATGTGCTGATTCTGGTAGACATTCAGACATGAAGGTGAAAATAAAGAAAGTTTCGTGGCCGCGGACTAGGGAGGAGCGCCCTCTGCGAAGCTTTAACAGTCAGGCGGTGAGGGAAAGCTACAATAGAGCGTGGAACTCTGATTCAGAGTCGGGGGACGAACTCTCCTGGGACGAAGACGCAAACTACACATGTAAGTATCATACACTTTCTTTGTCTGAGTACAAAATTACAAACGGAAGCAGATATAGACTTGAAAAATTAACTGTAGGGACGACGCTCTTATTCTAATTTGAGATGTAACAAGGCATTTGATTGGTCAATAAAAATAATTTGCGACAGTAAAACCATGATATAGTGAGGAAAGCTACTAGTAGTCCTTATGCTATTCGTGATCCTCGTTAAACAAATAAAGAATTAAATTAAAACCATGATATACCGTCTGCAAATTTCTCATTTGCAAGTGAAGCCCAAATGGCGATTGTTAATGACGTTGATGACCCCGACTGACCCTGACACATCATAAAATTGATTATTCATGACGTCACGAACAATAGTGTGACCCCGAAACGTCAATGTAATACAGCCTCACTTTGAGTATTTCTAACGTCACCAATCCACAGCAGATCTAGAGTGACCCAGAATTTGAAGAAACCACTCAAAAATATCTTATAAACATCAATTAGAATGGGGATAACCTTACAGTGTTTTGGAATTATGCGGCGGTATATCGTGATTATACTGTCGCAAATATCCGTTTTACTGGCTCCGCTCCTTGTCACCGGTATAATCATGCGACAGTATAATCATGATATATTTCAAATTTCAAAATACGGTACGGTTATCCCCTAAGTCTTGGTCAAAATCCAGGAAAATATTCATGAAACAATTCTCAAGCACAAGAATGAAGTCCAGTGTAAACATTAAAACTAGTGTTTTAAATGATGCTTCACAAATATTCTCCCATATCATTGACAAGATGTGATTAAATTATCAATCTTCTTAACCTCTAGAGGGATTTTGACCAAATTTGTTCTAGCTAGAGCATCTTTGGATGAAGGGGCCTCAATTTTGTATAAAAGGTGATCCAGACAATTACGAAATCTACATACTATATTAATAATGTACATTACAGAATAGGTAACAAGTAAATACAGAGCGTGTACAATCCAACCTTGTTACATATATCTTGCAAGTTCCTTTGATAAACTGGTATAGTCTTAAAATGAAAATAAAATACTGAGTGAGATATTGATTAGGCCCCTTGACCTCTTGTTTAAGACTCTTTTTCTGAATGCAGCATATGACTTCAATGTACATAACTTAGATTCCTTGACAAGAAACTGTAACTCAGAGTGCTTGTCCTTGCACCAAGTTTTCAAATTTTGTTGATTAAAGTTGATGAAGAAGAGAACATAATCTGTGTTTGACAATGCTAAATGTATACCAGCTGGAGGTAGCACATGGATGTCAGAAAATGTACATGTCAAATAAATTTTGACATTAAAGAAACATTAATGTCAGAGAAATGAACAGAGGTCATTTTTATGCCCCCCCCCTCCCATTTTTTATTTTATAAAATGGGGTGTGGTGGGGAGCTATAGTGTTGCCCATGTCCGTCGCGTCCCGTCCCGTCTAGTCCCGTCAAACATCAAACACTGAAACTAATTTCACATGGTGACGGGGGCATCCATGTCTTGCAGACATTTTCTAGTTTTTCAAGGCTTCTGCTGTGGGTTGAAACCAGACCTTTGATTTACTAGGCGGCCTACATTTTTCAGAATGAGCTAAATAGACTTTCTTTGCTGAGTCGGTAGGATTAGCAGCTAGTGTTTCATATCAGAGTGACATACTTCCCTTACAGGATAGAACTTGTACCAAGTTTCCGGGGGTCATAGTGATTCCTTTGCAAGTGTTGCCGAGTATTTTTGTCATAACTCTTGGGTCCCTTCATGGGCGCCAATTTAACAGAGGTCATTATTTTTCATTGCCTCCGTAAGGAGTCGAACCCGAGACCTCTTGCTTGATTAGCCTATACGCTCTACCGAATGGGCTAAAGAGAAATTCTCCCTATCCAAGTCATCAGGAAGTGCCTAGTATTTTGTACCAGGGTGACATATATTTATTAATGTTTGCAGAAAACTGAATACATGTTGGATTTATTGATTATACTCACATGTCAAAAAGGTGTATTTGTGTCAGATATATATATATATCATATGTCTGAAAATAGAGATATATTTGTTTGTCAAGCTGGGCAGAAATATGTCTATCAGATATTGCAGATGTCTGAAAAATGATATGTTTCTTATTAAATTTCCACAGGTGTTATAATTAAAATAAATATATTGATTCTTACTGATTTTTAACTAATAAATTTACATATGTGCAAAACAGTTAAAACTGTAATAAACCCATTTTTCATTAATGATTTGATATTAATTGGTATTTTCATACCATGCGATCCGCGATACTCCAAGGGAACATGCTCACTCACATTCTCTGCACACCTGGGAATGGCGAAGTCAAAGGTTTTGTATGCACCACCTCGTGGATGATTAACAAATAGACTTTAAGTTTGATTCTTTGATGAACATGAAAAAAAGCACGGTATATACTGCATTGGAAATACTGACTGACATTAAAGTAAGGTGATGCTCTTTTTTTCTAGACATTTCCTTCAGGTTCGTAAGTAACAATTATGAAAAGTTTCTTTAAACACAACCAATAAGTGTTTCTATGTGATGTTTCAATCACTAGTACCATAATTTATGTACTCTGTCACCTTTTTCTGACAAATGACCAGTAAAGCTTATGAACACAAAGGTGTAAAATGTGAACGAAATGATGCTCTTCTGTAATCTCCAAAGGTTAGGGAATCAGTCTTGCAAATTTCAGGTTTTTCACCTGAAACCAATCGAATAGCTTCAATAACCACATTTTCAAGGGGTACAGAGAACTTCAATGATCTATTTAATTTTGAGAATGATGCGTACCCCCAGTATCTGTACCAAATAAGATCTGTGTATCATGTTGATACATCTTTTTAACACTTCATTTAAACTTTAAACGTGTAGAGCCAACGTCAGGTAAATTTAAAAAGGCGTCCGGGTAGATAAGTAATGGTACTTCGCTGTGAGTAAGGATACCAAGAGGTATACCAGGGGATTAAAGAGGTATACCAGGGGATTAAAGAGGTATACCGGGGGATTAAAGAGGTATACCGGGGGATTAAAGAGGTATACTGGGGGATTAAAGAGGTATACCAGGGGATTAAAGAGGTATACCGGGGGATTAAAGAGGTATACCGGGGGATTAAGGAGGTATACTGGGGGATTAAAGGGGTATACCGGGGGATTAAAGAGGTTAAAAAGGTATACCCGGGGATTAAAGAGGTATACCGGGGGATTAAAGAGGTATACCGGGGGATTAAGGAGGTATACTGGGGGATTAAAGGGGTATACCGGGGGATTAAAGAGGTTAAAAAGGTATACCCGGGGATTAAAGAGGTATACCGGGGGATTAAAGAGGTTAAAAAGGTATACCCGGGGATTAAAGAGGTATACCGGGGGATACCGGGGGATTAAAGAGGTATAACGGGGGATTAAAGAGGTATACCGGGGGATTAAATAGAAGAAACAATAACTGGGTTTCTGAAGGGTTTTATTTGTTCTACCAGTCCTGATGATGAAGCCTATGTGATACAGGCAAAACTAGTAGATAAAATAAAACCCATTTATTGACAAATATGTTGTGACAAAGTCCTCGTTAACTTATACTTATAAAACTTGATCATTTACAGTGTAAATATTTTGACCTGTAGAAAGATTACTGATTTAAATACGACCACCTAGAGTAACTGATCATAATGTACATCACTTTAACTCATTCATCCCTGAAGTTTCATAATGAACTATTCCAACCTTTGAATTGGAAGAGTTCAAATTTGTTTTCAGGGGTGAATGAGTTAATGTTTATATAGATACAATCCTAAAATGTGAATTGATAGTTAAGATATTAACAGAAACAGATTGAATCTATCAATGTATGGTATACTGCATGTACATAGAAAACCTGTAAGGAGCCTTTACAGAAATTTAAAATTCAATTGAAACAGCTTAAAGATTCTTCTTTTTATCACTTGGTCCAGAAAGTTTTTTTTGTGCACACATGTACATCGAGCTGTACCCGAGGCCATATTTCTGAGAACCATGTTTTCTCTATAACCATCATTAAATCATAAGTATCCCCATTTTGATGTAAATCATGTCAAACATGTATCAATCATGGACTTTTATAAATGTGTGGTTTAATATATCTGAGAATTTGAAGGTGATATTGACTGAGACATATAGTCAAGGTCCAGAAGGTGATATTGACTGAGACATATAGTCAAGGTCCAGAAGGAGATATTGACTGAGACATATAGTCAAGGTCCAGAAGATGATATTGACTGAGACATATAGTCAAGGTACAGAAGGTGATATTGACTGAGACATATAGTCAAGGTACAGAAGGTGATATTGACTGAGACATATAGTTAAGGTCCAGAAGGTAATATTGACTGAGACATATAGTCAAGGTACAGAAGGTGATATTGACTGAGACATATAGTTAAGGTCCAGAAGGTAATATTGACTGAGACATATAGTCAAGGGCCAGAAGGTGATATTGACTGAGACATATAGTTAAGGTCCAGAAGGTAATATTGACTGAGACATATAGTCGAGGTCCAGAAGGTGATATTGACTGAGACATATAGTTAAGGTCCAGAAGGTGATATTGACTGAGACCTATAGTCAAGGTCCAGGAGGTGATATTGACTGAGACATATAGTCAAGGGCCAGAAGGTGATATTGACTGAGACATATAGTTAAGGTCCAGAAGGTAATATTGACTGAGACATATAGTCGAGGTCCAGAAGGTGATATTGACTGAGACATGTAGTCAAGGTCCAGAAGGTGATATTGACTGAGACCTATAGTCAAGGTCCAGGAGGTGATATTGACTGAGACATATAGTCAATGTCCAGAAGGTGATATTGACTGAGACATACAGTCAAGGTCCAGAAGGTGATATTGACTGAGGCATATAGTCAAGGTCCAGAAGGTGATATTGACTGAGACATACAGTCAAGGTCCAGAAGGTGATATTGACTGAGACCTATAGTCAAGGTCCAGGAGGTGATATTGACTGAGACATATAGTCAAGGTACAGAAGGTGATATTGACTGAGACATATAGTTAAGGTCCAGAAGGTAATATTGACTGAGACATATAGTCAAGGTACAGAAGGTGATATTGACTGAGACATATAGTTAAGGTCCAGAAGGTAATATTGACTGAGACATATAGTCAAGGTCCAGAAGATGATATTGACTGAGACATATAGTCAAGGTACAGAAGGTGATATTGACTGAGACATATAGCCAAGGTCCAGAAGGTGATATTGACTGAGACATATAGTCAAGGTCCATATCAATTTCTCAGGTCCAACCACATATTCACAGTAATAAAAGTATTAAATTATTATATTGAAATGTAAATAATGTTCTAATCATTAAACAAGATAGAACGTATGAAAATTTGTTTGCAGGAAAGAAAGGAAAGTACTGCATTTGGCAAAGAGCATTGCAACGTTTCAATTGAAATGACGTCATAACGTGAATATTGACCTGTTGTTTCTAAAAATAGTTATACTGAGTCAATATCCACAAATCACCAACCTCCACGTGATTATTATCCAACTAATGACGTTGGAGGGAAAATGTGTGTCATCAATATTAATTGTTATCTATGACATGTCACAATGTCACGATTTCAGGCAGTTTCTATTGTCTTATGTATCATTAGCTGATCATGAGGTGATACAGATACTGTATGTACTGCTGTGTTCATATCATAGATGTGATATATATATGTATTGTTTTTTAAAATTTTGATTTTAAGTTATTTTTTGCTTTCAAAATGAAATAATTTTCTTGTTAGACTCATGAAGGGAATATTTCAAATGATTGAGAAAGCCTTTATGGCAAAAATGTAGATACCAAACTCTGAAACTGAAAACCTTAATTGTCTATCTGTAAAATATGTGCATTGATTAGGTTGCTTTACAGACATCAAGTGTAGGGAATTTTCTTTAGCTTAGCAGTTTAGCATCGGGCTGGAGAGCCAAGGGTCGCGGGTTCGAGCCCCAGCAGCGGCACTATCTTTATCACTATTCCTGTCCTACTACAAACTGTTGCCGTTGACCTTCCCTGTTCAATTTCTCGTCCTACTGCATATCAAAGTGTGGATACATACAGTAAGAAGAAACTGACCACATAGGATGACCGTATACCAAAGTGTCCATTAAGGTAATGGTCTTGCGTATCAAAGATTGAATATCCATGTGTACAATAATAGAATCTTCCCCTACCTTGAGGGTGTGACAGAGAAATCTCCAACCCGAGGGGTGATGTTTTTTGGTTGTCTAACCTGAGGGTAAGACAACCAAAAAAATCACCCAGAGGGTTGGAGATAATTAAATTCTCTGTTAACCCCTCAAGGTAGGGGATGATTGGTTTTCTCCCATCCTATTATTTCAGTCACAGCTCTACCGACAGTAGTCTGCCATGTTTGTAAACAAAATACATGTGGGGTATGCATATCGTCATTCACTTTTGATGACGTCACAATTACCGATGACGCATTTTAATGACGAACACGAGCTAATCGGTACGAGGCTATCTCCCCATAGGGGTGACAAGCTGATCTTTCCTGGCTAAAACGGGAGACACACCTGTGAAGGGGGGGAGACAGACACACCTGTGAAGGGTGGGAGACAGACACACCTGTGAAGGGTGGGAGAATATGATATCTACAGATACTAACTGCATTGGAAAAAATTACAAAGGTTTCCCTAGTGAATGACCTTGGATATATGTACCCACACATACTGAATTTGTATACAAAAGTGTTCATGTCAACAAGTCAACATGGAGATTCAAGAAAGCAGATGTATATAAGCATTCAGAGACAGATTTACTCAGGAAACCAATGTATAGCCAATGTGTTCGGATTTAGGAAACTTTTATAAAGAGACTCAGGACTCCAATATATTCAGACTCAGAAAACCTTTGTAAAGAGACTCAAGTACTCCAATATATTCAGACTCAGAAAACCTTTGTAAAGAGACTCAAGTACTCCAATATATTTGGACTCAGAAAACCTTTGTAAAGAGACTCAGTACTCCAATATATTTGGACTCAGAAAACCTTTGTAAAGAGACTCAGGACTCCAATATATTTGGACTTAGAAAACCTTTGTAAAGAGACTCAGGACTCCAATATATTTGGACTCAGAAAACCTTTATAAAGAGACTCAGTACTCCAATATATTTGGACTCAGAAAACCTTTGTAAAGAGACTCAGGACTCCAATATATTCAGACTTAGAAAACCTTTGTAAAGAGACTCAGGACTCCAATGTATTCAGACTCAGAAAACCTTTGTAAAGAGACTCAGTACTCCAATATATTTGGACTCAGAAAACCTTTGTAAAGAGACTCAGGACTCCAATATATTCAGACTCAGAAAACCTTTGTAAAGAGACTCAGGACTCCAATATATTCAGACTCAGAAAACCTTTGTAAAGAGACTCAGGACTCCAATATATTCAGACTCAGAAAACCTTTGTAAAGAGACTCAGGACTCCAATATATTCAGACTCAGAAAACCTTTGTAAAGAGACTCAGGACTCCAATATATTCAGACTCAGAAAACCTTTGTAAAGAGACTCAGGACTCCAATATATTCAGACTCAGAAAACCTTTGTAAAGAGACTCAGGACTCCAATATATTCAGACTCAGAAAACCTTTGTAAAGAGACTCAGGACTCCAATATATTCAGACTCAGAAAACCTTTGTAAAGAGACTCAGGACTCCAATATATTCAGACTCAGAAAACCTTTGTAAAGAGACACAGGACACCAATATATTCAGACTCAGAAAACCTTTGTAAAGAGACTCAGGACTCCAATGTATTTGGACTCAGAAAACCTTTTAAAAGAGACTCAGAACTCCAATATATTCAGACTCAGAAAACCTTTGTAAAGAGACTCAGGACTCCAATATATTCAGACTCAGAAAACCTTTATAAAGAGACTCAGTACTCCAATATATTCAGACTCAGAAAACCTTTGTAAAGAGACTCAGGACTCCAATATATTCAGACTCAGAACACCTTTGTAAAGAGACTCAGAACTCCAATATATTCAGACTCAGAAAACCTTTATAAAGAGACACAGGACTCCAATATATTCAGACTCAGAAAACCTTTATAAAGAGACTCAGGACTCCAATATATTCAGACTCAGAACACCTTTGTAAAGAGACTCAGAACTCCAATATATTCAGACTCAGAAAACCTTTATAAAGAGACACAGGACTCCAATATATTCAGACTCAGAAAACCTTTATAAAGAGACTCAGGACTCCAATATATTCAGACTCAGAAAACCTTTGTAAAGAGACTCAGAACTCCAATATATTCAGACTCAGAAAACCTTTATAAAGAGACACAGGACTCCAATATATTCAGACTCAGAAAACCTTTATAAAGAGACTCAGGACTCCAATATATTCAGACTCAGAACACCTTTGTAAAGAGACACAGGACTCCAATATATTCTGAATCAAGAAACCTGTTTGGAGACTTAGGAAACCGTGTAAACCAATGTTTAACAGGAGAGGAAAATGCTCAGCCAGACCAGGACTCGAACCTGGGACCATGGAACGCTAGGCAGACGCTGTAACCTATTAGCTACCTTGTCACCAGCGATCAACCCAGTCCAGTGCCATCTCAAATGTATAGAGACTCGGGAATCTATTGCATGGTGATTCAGGAAACCAATGCACAGAGATCTAGACTCAGACTGTAGACTATGGGTACTGAGATGTGTGTGATACTCCAAAGTTCCACTGATACTTCTGTCCTATACGTCAAAGTATGGTGACTCAAGACTGTAGACTATGGGTACTGAGATGTGTGTGATACTCCAAAGTTCCACTGATACTTCTGTCCTATATACTTCAATGCATGGTGACTCAAGACTGTAGACTATGGGTACTGAGATGTGTGTGATACTCCAAAGTTCCACTGATACTTCTGTCCTATATACTTCAATGCATGGTGACTCAAGACTGTAGACTATGGGTACTGAGATGTGTGTGATACTCCAAAGTTCCACTGATACTTCTGTCCTATATACTTCAATGCATGGTGACTCAAGACTGTAGACTATGGGTACTGAGATGTGTGTGATACTCCAAAGTTCCACTGATACTTCTGTCCTATATACTTCAATGCATGGTGACTCAAGACTGTAGACTATGGGTACTGAGATGTGTGTGATACTCCAAAGTTCCACTGATACTTCTGTCCTATATACTTCAATGCATGGTGACTCAAGACTGTAGACTATGGGTACTGAGATGTGTGTGATACTCCAAAGTTCCACTGATACTTCTGTCCTATATACTTCAATGCATGGTGACTCAAGACTGTAGACTATGGGTACTGAGATGTGTGTGATACTCCAAAGTTCCACTGATACTTCTGTCCTATATACTTCAATGCATGGTGACTCAAGACTGTAGACTATGGGTACTGAGATGTGTGTGATACTCCAAAGTTCCACTGATACTTCTGTCCTATATACTTCAATGCATGGTGACTCAAGACTGTAGACTATGGGTACTGAGATGTGTGTGATACTCCAAAGTTCCACTGATACTTCTGTCCTATATACTTCAATGCATGGTGACTCAAGACTGTAGACTATGGGTACTGAGATGTGTGTGATACTCCAAAGTTCCACTGATACTTCTGTCCTATATACTTCAATGCATGGTGACTCAAGACTGTAGACTATGGGTACTGAGATGTGTGTGATACTCCAAAGTTCCACTGATACTTCTGTCCTATATACTTCAATGCATGGTGACTCAAGACTGTAGACTATGGGTACTGAGATGTGTGTGATACTCCAAAGTTCCACTGATACTTCTGTCCTATATACTTCAATGCATGGTGACTCAAGACTGTAGACTATGGGTACTGAGATGTGTGTGATACTCCAAAGTTCCACTGATACTTCTGTCCTATATACTTCAATGCATGGTGACTCAAGACTGTAGACTATGGGTACTGAGATGTGTGTGATACTCCAAAGTTCCACTGATACTTCTGTCCTATATACTTCAATGCATGGTGACTCAAGACTGTAGACTATGGGTACTGAGATGTGTGTGATACTCCAAAGTTCCACTGATACTTCTGTCCTATATACTTCAATGCATGGTGACTCAAGACTGTAGACTATGGGTACTGAGATGTGTGTGATACTCCAAAGTTCCACTGATACTTCTGTCCTATATACTTCAATGCATGGTGACTCAAGACTGTAGACTATGGGTACTGAGATGTGTGTGATACTCCAAAGTTCCACTGATACTTCTGTCCTATATACTTCAATGCATGGTGACTCAAGACTGTAGACTATGGGTACTGAGATGTGTGTGATACTCCAAAGTTCCACTGATACTTCTGTCCTATATACTTCAATGCATGGTGACTCAAGACTGTAGACTATGGGTACTGAGATGTGTGTGATACTCCAAAGTTCCACTGATACTTCTGTCCTATATACTTCAATGCATGGTGACTCAAGACTGTAGACTATGGGTACTGAGATGTGTGTGATACTCCAAAGTTCCACTGATACTTCTGTCCTATATACTTCAATGCATGGTGACTCAAGACTGTAGACTATGGGTACTGAGATGTGTGTGATACTCCAAAGTTCCACTGATACTTCTGTCCTATATACTTCAATGCATGGTGACTCAAGACTGTAGACTATGGGTACTGAGATGTGTGTGATACTCCAAAGTTCCACTGATACTTCTGTCCTATATACTTCAATGCATGGTGACTCAAGACTGTAGACTATGGGTACTGAGATGTGTGTGATACTCCAAAGTTCCACTGATACTTCTGTCCTATATACTTCAATGCATGGTGACTCAAGACTGTAGACTATGGGTACTGAGATGTGTGTGATACTCCAAAGTTCCACTGATACTTCTGTCCTATATACTTCAATGCATGGTGACTCAAGACTGTAGACTATGGGTACTGAGATGTGTGTGATACTCCAAAGTTCCACTGATACTTCTGTCCTATATACTTCAATGCATGGTGACTCAAGACTGTAGACTATGGGTACTGAGATGTGTGTGATACTCCAAAGTTCCACTGATACTTCTGTCCTATATACTTCAATGCATGGTGACTCAAGACTGTAGACTATGGGTACTGAGATGTGTGTGATACTCCAAAGTTCCACTGATACTTCTGTCCTATATACTTCAATGCATGGTGACTCAAGACTGTAGACTATGGGTACTGAGATGTGTGTGATACTCCAAAGTTCCACTGATACTTCTGTCCTATATACTTCAATGCATGGTGACTCAAGACTGTAGACTATGGGTACTGAGATGTGTGTGATACTCCAAAGTTCCACTGATACTTCTGTCCTATATACTTCAATGCATGGTGACTCAAGACTGTAGACTATGGGTACTGAGATGTGTGTGATACTCCAAAGTTCCACTGATACTTCTGTCCTATATACTTCAATGCATGGTGACTCAAGACTGTAGACTATGGGTACTGAGATGTGTGTGATACTCCAAAGTTCCACTGATACTTCTGTCCTATATACTTCAATGCATGGTGACTCAAGACTGTAGACTATGGGTACTGAGATGTGTGTGATACTCCAAAGTTCCACTGATACTTCTGTCCTATATACTTCAATGCATGGTGACTCAAGACTGTAGACTATGGGTACTGAGATGTGTGTGATACTCCAAAGTTCCACTGATACTTCTGTCCTATATACTTCAATGCATGGTGACTCAAGACTGTAGACTATGGGTACTGAGATGTGTGTGATACTCCAAAGTTCCACTGATACTTCTGTCCTATATACTTCAATGCATGGTGACTCAAGACTGTAGACTATGGGTACTGAGATGTGTGTGATACTCCAAAGTTCCACTGATACTTCTGTCCTATATACTTCAATGCATGGTGACTCAAGACTGTAGACTATGGGTACTGAGATGTGTGTGATACTCCAAAGTTCCACTGATACTTCTGTCCTATATACTTCAATGCATGGTGACTCAAGACTGTAGACTATGGGTACTGAGATGTGTGTGATACTCCAAAGTTCCACTGATACTTCTGTCCTATATACTTCAATGCATGGTGACTCAAGACTGTAGACTATGGGTACTGAGANTAAAGAGACTCAGAACTCCAATATATTCAGACTCAGAAAACCTTTATAAAGAGACACAGGACTCCAATATATTCAGACTCAGAAAACCTTTATAAAGAGACTCAGGACTCCAATATATTCAGACTCAGAACACCTTTGTAAAGAGACACAGGACTCCAATATATTCTGAATCAAGAAACCTGTTTGGAGACTTAGGAAACCGTGTAAACCAATGTTTAACAGGAGAGGAAAATGCTCAGCCAGACCAGGACTCGAACCTGGGACCATGGAACGCTAGGCAGACGCTGTAACCTATTAGCTACCTTGTCACCAGCGATCAACCCAGTCCAGTGCCATCTCAAATGTATAGAGACTCGGGAATCTATTGCATGGTGATTCAGGAAACCAATGCACAGAGATCTAGACTCAGACTGTAGACTATGGGTACTGAGATGTGTGTGATACTCCAAAGTTCCACTGATACTTCTATATTTAACCTATGATACTTTCCCTGACACTGGAGTAGGCCAACAAACTCCACCATACATAAACCCCTGTAATAATATACACACGGGTTTATACAACATCTTATCAACATTTGAGCAGACACCACTAAATGAAAAGGTACAGTTTGTTGAACCATGACTAGAAGATCAAGACATTTTGATGAAAGTATTGTCAGCTTGCATTTGATTTACAAATGCATTTCATTCACTATGTCCATTAAATGTTATCTTTATAAAGTTAACAAAGTGGTGTAAAATTGTCATCTTAAAGAACTACAACTTAATTAGAGAAAGTCAAGATTTGGTTTATTAAGACCATCTGTAATTTTATGACTACCAGTTTTTGAGTGATAAACAGATTTTAAGCTGACTTAAGTCAGGGTGTAGATTTTAAATGTCATGCACGGTTGGGCACCGAAGCAGAGGTGTATTCTGTGTAGAATAGCCAGCCTGAAGCATTGAAAGGGTAAACAACCACAACCGACCGGCTTTTATAGTGGAAATCAGCACAATTACACCCCTGTATATATATCTGGTGTTGGTGGTGTTTATTAATACAGGAATATAATGGCGGACTCCCGTGATATTTAGGGTAAGTTTGACTGTTTTGTCATCCTGGTGAGTTTCTGTCAGTTTGTCTTCATACATTATGTAGAGGGGACCCTGTACCCTGTTCCACACAAACGTACACAAATCCCTGTCACTTACCAGTAGTTCTGACATGTTGTACCTCATATATCAACATGGCTAGCTGTATCATTTCTATATTGTATATGAATGGTGTAATAAATCTTACTTTCCCTTGTATTATTTATATCAAAGCTTTGTACACGAGGTTATACTGTTTTATAAGTATTTGCCAAAATATTTGAGTTGTAATAGGACGGAATTTATACAGATTTCTATAGAATTCAACTTTAGCAAAACTTTTGTATTGAAATTGTACTGGTTACTATAAATAGCAGATTTTAACTGTCCACGTATGTATAGAATCGTGATGAAATGATCATGTTTTTTAGAATTTAAAATCCTAACAAAAGCCGCGAGGTCATACACAAAAATTAGCTCAGTAAAAACTGGTAAAGAAATTTTCCAGTCTGCTTTGAACTAATTAGCAGACCAGATTATAGAGTGAGTTAATTTACTGATTTATTTATACAGTATATATATCTAGTACCACAAAAACCTTCCCATATGTTGAGCTGAGACCAATACAATATACAATCTGATCTGCTGAGCTAATTATAATTGTGTATGTTAAAAAACACAAAAAATAGAAATTATTGACTCTTGATTCTTGCCAGGTTTCAATATGTTTTTAGATGTTTCCATCTCTTGACTTAAATTCCTCAATGTTTCGGTACTCAATTATCCCAACTCCCCCGGGCCCCCCCCCCCCCATGACTTTAATATTTTAGTCAGAGGTCAAAAAATGTCATACATGCCATAACTTTCCGGTGCAAAATAGTGACATCAGTTATTTATTTTAGTAAGATTTGGTCAAAAAATTCATATTTTTTCTAAATTTGATATTTTTTCTCTGAATAAGTGGGGTATTAACAAGGACCAATCACCTCCATCTGTCCCTGAAACCCGTGCACTGAACTTTTTGCTCTTAACCTCAGTCCTCCTCTGTCTGTTCAACCATTAACTTAATTACTCCTCTTAACAAGTTGATGCATTTCGTTACTTTCTGTAACTTTGTTACCGGTAGTACATCTAGTTACATTTAGTTACAATAGGTTATTTGATCCCTGGGTTTGTGTGTCCTCACTCCTGTGTCGAGAAAAAATTATACCCTCTGCCACTCGATCCTTCATGAGATTCAATCCATGCAAGCTTCGATAATTTTCATATTTTTATGCCGCTGCAATATTTTGGGGGTCATATAAGTGTTTCCTGTATTGGTCCTATAACGTGGAGATTCTGAGTGTTGTGTCCCATCCCGTCCCAATTCACTGTCATATATGCTCTTAAGACTTCATTTCTTAACCATTTCATCCCTATGTAACATTAGTAAACTCTACCACACATTACCTGGGCGAGTCCATTATGGTCTACAGTGGTGAAAGGGTTAACATATTTTAATCAAACTTTATACAAATATCATGTTTTAGAATACCTCCAATTAGCTTGTGTTTCAGAGTTCAAATGTCAAGGCCAAGGTCGACGACATTACTATTTCAAGAAATCTGGGAACCAATTCAGTGACAGCAACTTCATATTTTAGTTCATATTTCAGGAACCAAAGGTCAATGTCAAGGTCAAGGTTACTATCTAATCTATAGAAATTGATCAGAACTGACTCTTAGTTACATAGCAGCGGGTATATGGATATTAATGTAATTGCAGACATTTTCGAGTTTTCCTTAAATATGAATCAACCTGGAGATGTAATTCTGAAATCCAGCCAACACTAAACCACTGTTCCAATAAAGATATACTCACCTCAAATCCAGGACATTTGCTCCATTATCTTGTGATAAGCCACCACTAATCTGGTTGTCCCACTATCCAGCCACCACTAATCTGGTTGTCCCACTATCCAGCCACCACTGATCTGGTTGTCTCACTATCCAGCCACCACTAATCTGGTTGTCCCATTATCCAGCCACCACTAATATGGTTGTCTTAATATCCAGCTACCAATAATCTGGTTGTCCCACTATCCAGCCACCACTAATATGGTTGTCCCACTATCCAGCCACCACTAATCTGGTTGTCCCACTAACCAGCCACCACTGATCTGGTTGTCTCACTATCCAGCCCCCACTAATCTGGTTGTCCCATTATCCAGCCACCACTAATATGGTTGTCTTAATATCCAGCTACAAATAATCTGTTTGTCCCACTATCCAGTCACCACTAATATGGTTGTCTTAATATCCAGCCACCAATAATCTGTTTGTCCCACTATCCAGCCACCACTAATCTGGTTGTCCCACTATCCAGCCACCACTAGCGCCTGGTTGTACATGTACCACTATCCAACCATCACTAATCTGGTTGTCCCACTATCCAGCCACCACTAATATGGTTGTCTTAATATCCAGCTACCAATAATCTGGTTGTCCCACTATCCAGCCACCCCTAATCTGGTTGTCCCACTACCCAGCCACCACTAGCGCCTGGTTGTACATGTCCCACTATCCAACCATCACTAATCTGGTTGTCCCCCTATCCAGCCACCACTAATCTTGTTGTCCCACTATCCAGCCACCACTAATCTAGTTGTCCCACTATCTAATCAGTTTATTTTGAGAGATAATTAACCTTTTCCAAATAGAGCTGTCTCTTTTATCCAGTGGTCTGACAATTCAAAAATGCAATCCAGCCACGGCTGCTGGGAAAGAGGATGACAGTTAATAACATCATCAACTTCTGAGTGTACAGGGTGTTTATAAGTTAGATCACGGTATATATATAGTTTATCTGTAATGGACTTCCTAATAACTGCATCCCACACTCCCAGTAATTTGCTATTTCATACATTATAGTAACTATATACCATTAGTCACCATGTCAGCAGATTTCATTGTAAATATGTAGTGGCAATTGCAGGCATTACTGTTTCTGTACATAATAACTAGCTGTCAATTAGTTGTGGAGCTTGATGGATGAAATCAATACACTGTATAGTAAAGTGTTATATGTTATTATCAGGCAATATTTAGAGGATTTCCCTATTTTTCTGACATTAACTACACTACACTAAACTCTGAGGGGTGAGGTCAGAAATTGGGTCAAATAGACTTGAGTTGCTTTAAATATAATCTTGGAGGTCCAAAACATCTGCTCAGATGTTTTCCCAATTCTAATGATGACATGCTCAGCCCATGGGAATCAAAAGCTATACCATTAACCCTTTCACCCCTAGGTAACTTTAGTAGACTCTACCATACATTTATCTGGATGAGTCCATTTTGGTCCACAGTGGTGAAAGAGTTTTAGGGGCTGACCCTGAGGGGGGTGGCTGAGCTTGTCATTTTATTCAGATGACATTTACTTTCAAACTAACTGAAGGCAGAATTAAACCAAATTGTACTGGTAACATCCTTACAGTGTATATACCAGTAATTTGTGTAGTACTTTATCAGGCGAGTCCCTGACATCGTTTTCAAAAGTCCAATTATGATTAGAGATATAGTAGGTCCCCCAAACATTTGCCCACAGAGTCCAGGACTACAATATCTGAGAACCAAAAATCACTGCCACGGGGTCCAGACCTTATAAGGATGAAGGGGCTCACCCTCTTTGATACTTTATTTCCATACTTAATAATTTTACATAGAATGAATAGCCTCTCCTAATTTTGAAATTGACTAAAAGTTGCTGAAAATGGCCCACTGCTCTCAGATTCCAGGATTTTCATAGGTACATGGTGACCATGCTGTTGATCTATTCTATTCATCATGATTTTGAACTTACAACAGCAAGTAGAACTCCAGGTCATGTGCTTAGGTTATTAACCCTTTCACCACTGTAGACCATAATGGACTCATCCAGATCAATGCATGGTAGAGTCTACTAAAGTTACATAGGGTTGAAAGGGTTAATGTTGAAAATAACAGCAGGAAGTGATTACTAAGGATCAGTACAGAGGTGCTTTCCTACAAACACTAAAATCTTATAGATTAAACTTCAATATATATTAAAGTTTTACTTGTACACCAACCATATACATGTTAAACATGTCTCAATGTTTCAAGACCCCATGCTGACATAACAGGGGAGGGGGCTAGATCTACACCCTACCTGTAACCTATCTGATGCAGTGTGTATACGGTCCCTATCGATAGGCGAAATTTCCAGGGTCGAGTGACATAAATAATATACAATTTCGTCACACCGTTGCACAGGTAAATAATACAAATCACTCACTCAGTCAAAGGGACCAGTCGGTCTGGAAACGTTGTGACACGTACGTTTAATGCTTACAGTGTTTGTGTAGAAAAGTAAAACCTTGATATAACATATTTCCAAACTGATGAATCTAATTGAAGATGTTTAACTTTATTGTCTACAAAAGCAATCATTGTGATTTGGAGATTTTTCAACAATAAGTACTCTGTGTAGAGTAAGTCTTGTGTAACAAACTTCTTCAAGCCTGAACCTTCCTCTGGGACATCAAGTAAACTGAGTACAAAATTAAGTCATCATCGCTAACATTTTATATTTTTATAAGTTTTTAATGCGTGATTTATTTCCCTACTGGAATATAAAAGTCTTTAGTCAAAGGTGAAGATATTTGTTACAAATATGAAAATTTTACTTATTGTCATCATTTTTTGGTTGGCCATATTTCTTGAGACAATTTCATAGTTATATTTACTTTGATGTGCTTTAACTTTATTGATCAAAAGTCAAGGTTAAACTGTTACTAAAAATAGCATTTAGTTATAATGGTTAATTGTTATCTCTTTAAGTAATCTCTTAACAGATTTTCATTAAACTTCATGCATGTTTGTCTTACATATATCTGTCGCAAATTTTAGTATTGTTGCTAGCGGACCAAAGTCAAGGTCTCGGTTACTAAGCATAAAATTATGGAAAATGGCTTGATCACTTGCTAGGCAATTATCATTGCAATATAATTATATGTGAGGCAGTATATAAAAGGGTATGTTTTATTATTTGTGATACCTTTTTCCCATTGCAGTCCCATCACACAACATTGGCCCCAACCTTACAACAGCATGACACTTCCCCACCCCTTCCCCCCTTGTTCCAGAACACACCCTCCAACGTCATTGTAGTCCAATCACACACTCTTTAACCAAACCTACAGCAGCAGCATCCCACTCACCCCCTCACCAGCAATCCCCAAGCCCATCCTCCAGCCCAAACATTCCCTAACCTGAGACCCGTCTGACCCCACACCCTCAGTACCGACCATCCTCCCCTCCCCAGTCCCCAAACCCATCCTCCAGCCCAAACATTCCCTTACCTGATACCTGTCTGACCCCACACCCTCAGTTCCGACCATCCTCCCCTCCCCAGTCCCCAAACCCATCCTCCAGCCCAAACATTCCCTTACCTGATTCCGGTCTGACCCCACACCCTCAGTACCGACCATCCTCCCCTCCCCAGTCCCCAAACCCATCCTCCAGGCCATACATTCCCTAACCTGATTTTTGTCTGACCCCACACCCTCAGTACCGACCATCCTTTCCTTCCCACAGTCCCGAAACCCATCCTCTGGCCCATACATTCCCTTAACTGTTACCAGTCTGACCCCATACCCTCAGTAACGACCATCCGCCCCTTCCACAGTCCCCAAACCCATCCTCCAGCCCATACGTTCCCTAATCTCCCATACCCTCAGTAACGACCATTACACCAGTCCTCTACCTCCGCCCTGTTCCACTAACCCCCTTTGATATTAGTTAGATGTGACTGTGTTTTATACTTTATATATGCTGGTACATTTGTCTACCTGTTTGTCTATCAGTATATGTACATGTGGGCAACAGACCCTAAGTCTGGTAAGCATGATTATGTTAGCCAACTTTGTCTTTTAGTTCTTTTAAACATTTTAAAAGATCGTTTAGGTATAAGTGTTATAATTGAGTCACCTTAAAAAAAGTATAAAAAATGAACAAAAGATATATAAAATAATTAGTAACAAAATTAAAGGTATTTCATAAAATCATTAAAATAAGAATCCTGAATAAAAGTGACCTAATATATTTCTGATTTTCTGGAAATATTGCCAATCAGATAAAACTAATCAATAAAATAATGACTGTCTTACTATATATAAACATGTATGAAATTAAACAACAACTTCATTCCTGAATATTTTTGTCGAAATAAATGTTCCCTACGCTAACACCTGAACTGGTGTCTGTATCAGATGTACCTGACTTTACCTGAACCGGTGTCTATATCAGATGTACCTGACTTTACCTGTACCAGTGTCTGTATCAGATGTACTGGTGTCTGTATCAGATGTATCTGACGTTCACTGATGATGGTGTATTACTTCCTAATGTATATATCGAGGTAAATTAGTTCTACTCTTCACTTTCATGACGGCAACAGCTGTGCTCCGGGACGTCTCTGTATCTTGATACATCAAACTCTGAAGGCGAAAACGGAAAAGTGAACTTAACGATACAGTTTAACAGTAAAATGTCTGCAGCGGAATAATTGGACAGATCAACAGAACAGAACAGTTTGGATGGAGGAAGAATAGTCTTCGAAATTTAACATGAGCGAGACTACGAAGGAAAATGCAAACTTAATACAAGATAAACATGGATTGGATGATGATGCCATGGACATAGACAAGGCTCGGAACAGGATGGTGGCCGAGGGGTACAAATACCACGCCTTGGACGGAAGTTTGTCTGGTTCCGACACCGAAAGTGGTAAGAGACGTGTTCAGTATGACTATAAAACTAATAAATAAAACAAAAGAACTTTATGTGTTTTACAACAATAATGAAACAAGCTATTACAACTTATATTAATCACTCTTGTTGGCCCAGATGTTAGCGCACTGGGGGTCTTAATGTGGGAGGAAACCAGAGTACGCTGAGAACGTGCTCGGTCAGGTGCCCCAATATTTTTTCACGTTTAAAACTGATAAATTGATCACTCTCAGGAAAATATATATCCTGTGTGGGACAAATTTCTGTCCTTGTTGTACTTTGTGACAAATTACCTGTGTCAGACTCTTAACTGTGTCCAAAATGAACCAGTTAGATAGATCTGCAGTGTGGTGAAACTAGTCACATACTACACGTCGATGGCTAACATTATCATTTCTCCCACAACCACTATACGTCGAGGGCTAGGATCATCATTTCTCCCACAACCACTACAGGTTTCTTCACTCCGTATTTATTGCTAGGAGTTGGTTAACATTATCCGTTACCCACTAGTCGGTAACAACCGTTGACTTGTTTTCCTTGGGAAATCTTCTAATTATGACGTCAAGTAACTGCCTTGTGACGTCATCTTCAATTATGATGTCAATAGTTCATGGCCATTGTTTCTCAGATCAGAAACACAAATAATATATTTCCAAGAAAAACAGGGTTTCCAGATATACTATCAGAATGTTGGGAGAGAAAAAGGTTTCCACATGATGGTTAATAATAAATGTTTATCTTAATCTGGTTACGTTTTTTATCCTTAAATTGTAAAAGACACTCGGTACACTTTGTGTCTTTGTACAATTTGAAAGTTAAATAATTGGAGTTAGATAAACATGATAACTAAGCCACTTCCTGTTAAGGAACCTTTATTTCTTCAAAATTTACATGGGCATTCCGAAGACAGCCCACAGACACAATGGTTTTGAAAACATAACCCTGCGACATCAAGGTATGCAGCGTCTCTAGGGTAGCATCATGAACTTTGCTATGCATCTCCATTCCTCACTTGATATATATAAACATTATTTATTTTACAATAATTTCAAAACAAGTTATTATCCCCTCGCAACGAAAGTTCGAGGGGATATATTATTTCGCTTGTACGTACATACGTTACACTCTTTATCATCGCTCCAGTGACTTCATCCTCAACGGAAATTCATGAAACTTTATACAAGTGTTTGGTAGGACAATATCTTGAACAAGTTCGCATTTTGGGTTTCTACGTTGAAGGGCAAGGTCACTTTTACTATTTTTAGAAAAAACACTGTCATCACTCTAGTCACTTCCTTTAACTGAACAGAATTTCATGAAACTTCATAAAAGTGTTTTGTAAGGCAATGTTTTGAACAAGTTCACATTTTGGGTTACAGGTCAAGGTCAAGGTCACTTTTACAATTTTTAGAAAAAAAATTGTCATCGCTCTACCGGCTTCATTCCTCAACAGAACGTTATGAAACTTATGAAGTTTTTGTTTTCAATTTCTACATTCAAGGTCAAGGTCACTGTTACTATATTAAGAAAAGACTTTGTCATCGCTTTAGTCACATCATTTCCTCTTGCATATATGCAAGGTTATTGGTATTACTTGTGATGCCTTGTTTCAATTTATATTATTCACTCTTGTTTCCTCATATGTTAGCACGTGGGGGTCTTATTGGGGGAGGAAACCGAAGTACCCAGAGAAAACCCATGTGGTCAGGCAAGTGACCCCATGATACCTTTTCATGTATGATCGGGGAATCGAATCCAGGCCAGACACTAATGACACTTGATAATGGAACTGTGCATTTAGTTTACCATTAAAACTTCTTTTTATGGTAGGAAAGTGTGGAAGACAAATAATGAATCATCCAGAGTGATGCAGACAATGGAATCTCAAACCTTGGGATATAAGATTGCTGAAAAGTTATAAAAATCTCATGCAAAGCTTCAAACATCTTACCTACAGTTAGACAATTATCTGTCTACATCATTCAAGAATGATAGATTCTACTATTCTAATGTACCCAATTCTGTTAAAAAAATAAAAGGAGACTGACTTATGATTAAGATTAAGGTCTTGTGATTTTATACATAGATAAAATTAAAAAAAACTCAATAGAATGTATATAATAGAATGGCTTCCAGATTGGGTAGGTTTTGTGATCATGACATCCTGTCCATAACTATCAAACAGAGATTCAGTTTTGAGCATGTTCTCGTGAACCAAATCTTTTCTGATATTGTGCCCAAGTGTGTACAATTTCTGACATCGTGTTTACAGGGTTTTATTTACATGTGAATATTTTTTGCCATCCTGTTTTTGCTTTAAAGGATTTCTTCGTGATGAGTGTACATCTGAGTGTGCCATCGTTAAGAACACTTCCTGTTTCTGTTATATTTCACTTGTCCTCCGAGGATAAGCTGGTGAGGAAAACGATATGAGCTTTGGTTTTGACACATGCCAATTGAATTTACACTTAAACCTTAGGCTTCCACTCAAGGATACGTGGAAGTTCAGATTTTTCGACATCTTGTACTAAATATAGGATCTTAAATGACTTTTAATTTATAATGAGATTTTATGAAACGAGTCTTAGGAGTTTTTATTTTTGCGAACCTTGGCAAGCAAAAATTAAAACTTTGACAATTAAGTTTCATAAAAGCTCATATGAAATGAAAACAAATTTAAGATACTTTTTAT
The DNA here is from genome assembly GCF_002113885.1 of Mizuhopecten yessoensis. Classification (NCBI taxonomy): domain Eukaryota; kingdom Metazoa; phylum Mollusca; class Bivalvia; order Pectinida; family Pectinidae; genus Mizuhopecten; species Mizuhopecten yessoensis. The sequence goes on from NW_018405875.1 coordinate 173,667, forward strand.
CACATAACTCAGAAAACTTACATTTTGACAAGTTTTAAAGCCAAAATGTAGAGGGCTTAATCAAACAGAGACAGCCATTTTGTTGCGCCATTCACAATTTATGATGTCACAATCAATTTCTGACTTCATGGCACAGCCAATGAAAAGCGCTCCAGGGTATATTGCACTTTAAGTGACATATGTAAACATATTACACGGGCGAATTCACTGGAACACAGGCCGTTTATGTGATGAGATCCTATATCTGACATTTTTAACCTTGTATTACCTGACATACAAGACAATCCATGACTGGTTATGTTGAAGTAAATCCGGTCAGCAGCTCACATTATTTAGCAAGGTCTACACTATGAGGACTACAGTATCTTTAAAGTCTATATCTGCTTCTGTTTCTTAATATTTTTCGGGTAAAGTGATAGAACAGTTATAGCCACTTGATTGAAAATGCTAAGATTGCTTTAAAAACAAATACTGATAAAGTGTTTTATCACATAATTATATAATGTACTGTGTTATCCTGTGAATATATATACTCATGTCATATTTTTTGGCATATTAACCCATGTAATATGACCTATCAGCCCTGTGATTGGTCGTAAATTTTAAATGTGTCAATCGTGATGTCATGCCTAGGACAAGTACATGACGTCACAGACTTATGCACTGGAGTCAAAATGGCAGCTTTTTACATTTCACGGTTGCATGAAAATTGTCGTTTTACACGAATAAATGCTACAAATCTTGATTTTGTGATATAAAGGATCATATGAAATTGATGAAACTCATCGGATTTTTAAAAAAAAATCTCATATAAAATGGAAACTCATGCAAGAACCTATTTATATGTTATATCAAAGCTATATGGAAAAAGTTAAAGTTTAAAAACCAAGTTGATCATATATATATAATGACCATAATGTGGTAACTATTTAGTTTTGTATGACTTTTGTCCTTTGACCTTTTCAAGAGAGTCAGAAAGTCTTTTATTAATACCAAATTGGATTTTTTTTATTTGACCTTTGACCTTACAGACACAGTGAAGAAAAGGTATGGGGAATGGAAACAGAAACAGCGACAGTTCGTCTGTTGCCTCGTCTGCTCTATCGTCCTAATCGCTATTCTGGCGAGTGTTGTCATCTGGCAGTACCAGAATCGTTACCGAGTAAACGCACAGGTATATATAACTGTTATATGTTCACTTGTACAACTCAGGGTGTGTAGTGTACCAAGGAAACACACAGGTATGTATAACTGTTATACCTTCACTTATACAGCTCAGGGTGTGTAGTGTACTGAGGAAACACACAGGTATGTATAACTGTTATATGTACACTTGTACAACTCAGGGTGTGTAGTGTACTGAGGAAACACACAGGTATGTATATAACTGTTATATTTACACTTGAACAACTCGGGGTGTGTAGTGTACCAAGGAAACACACAGGTATGCATACTGTTATACGCTCACTTATACAGCTCAGGGTGTGTAGTGTGCCAAGGAAACACACAGGTATGTATATAACTGTTATACGCTCACTTGAACAACTCGGGGTGTGTAGTGTACCAAGGAAACACACAGGTATGTATATAACTGTTATACCTTCACTTATACAGCTCAGGATGTGTATAGTGTACCAAGAAAACACACAGGTATGTATATAACTGTTATACATTCACTTATACAGCTCAGGGTGTGTAGTGTACCAAGGAAACACACAGGTATATATAACTGTTATACATTCACTTATACAGCTCAGGGCGTGTAATGTACCAAGGAAACACACAGGTATGCATATAATTTTATACATTCACTTATACAACTCGGGGTGAGTAGTGTACCAAGGAAACACACAGGTATGTATAACTGATATATGTACACTTGTACAACTCAGGGTCTGTAGTGCACCGAGGAAACACACAGGTATATATAACTGTTATACATTCACTTGTACAACTCGGGCTGTGTAGTGTACTGAGGAAACACACAGGTATGACAGGGTGTGAACTGTTACTTACTTGTACAAATTCAAGTTGTGCATTGCCATTTATTCACTTTTAAATTTAAAATATCTAAAGTCGTTAATTTACCTGTAAAGTAAGATTTGTATCATTGTTAATTCACCTTTCACCTCTAATTAAGATTTTTATCATCATTCATTCACCTATACATTTTTCATGAGAATTGAGATTATTCACCTTATTTACCTGTTCAATTGAAGCTTGTATGTTAAGTTAATAATTAACCTATAAAGTCAAGTTCATGGTTATCAAATTACCTGTACAAATTTAGGTATGCATATCTGATATAGTAAGGAGCTCAGTTCGTTGTTTAGCTACAAGTTTCTGATGTTTATTTTGTCATTTCTGGTTGCCAGTCTATATTCCTGCATATTTATCCCTTAAGTCACATTTGAACCTTACCAACAATGACTGGGCAAGTCCAGTTTGAAATTGTAGGGGTGAATGGTTTAAGTTATGAGTATACACCTGCAGATGATCAGGTCTATTAGACAACAGCTGTATCAGAAGTCAGCTGTTTACCTGTAAATGTTGCGGTGTACTACCAGTATAGTAATTAAAGAATTCAGACGTTTACCTGTTACTTTCAGGTGTATATAACTTTTAGTATATAATGCGTGTGATAGAACTGAGTTGTACCATTAGTTATTTCTTATAAAAAATAATAACCATTATATCCATGCATCATTGGTAAAGTAACAATTTATTTCCATTGCTAAGTGAGGTCTGACACGACACCATTAGTCAATAATCTATAAATATAGCTAGTTCGACTACAGGTACATGTGTACCCCAAATGTTGCCAAGTAAAAGACAATGGGAAAGGTATACCCAAGCTATTGTCCAGTACACTACACAAGGAGGGGTACCCAAATTGTTTCTAGTGAAATAGACAATAGGAATCTGAGTAAAGTACCCAAAACCTTGTCTAGTATACTATACAATGGGGAAGGTTAGAATACATAAGTTGTTGTCAAGTATACTAAACAACAGGGAAGGGAGTACCTAAAACCTTGTCCAGTATACTAGACAACAGGGAAGGGAGTACCCAAAACCTTGCCCAGTATACTAGACAACAGGGAAGGGAGTACCCCAAACCTTTTCCAGTATACTAGACAATGGGGAAGGTTAGAATACATAAGTTGTTGTCAAGTATACTAAACAACAGGGAAGGGAGTACCCAAAACCTTGTCCAGTATACTAGACAATAGGGAAGGGAGTACCCCAAAACCTTGTCCAGTATACTAGACAATAGGGAAGGGAACACCCCAAACCTTGTCCAAAAAATACTAGACAACAGGGAAGGGAGTACCCAAAACCTTGTCCATTATACTAGACAACAGGGAAGGGAGTACCCAAATTATTGACCAGTATATTAGACAACAGGGAAGAGAGTACCCAAAACCTTGACCAGTATACTAGACAACATGGAAGGGAGTACCCAAAACCTTGACCAGTATACTAGACAACAGGGAAAGCAGTACCCAAAACCTTGCCCAGTATACTAGACAACAGGGAAGGGAGTACCCAAAACCTTGCTCAGTATACTAGACAACAGGGAAGGGAGTACCCAAAACCTTTTCCAGTATACTGGACAACAGGGAAGGGAGTACCCAAAACCTTTTCCAGTATACTAGACAACAGGGAAGGGAGTACCCAAAACCTTGCTCAGTATACTAGACAACAGGGAAGGAAGTACCAACAACCTTAACCAGTATACTAGACAACAGGGAAGGGAGTACCCAAAACCTTTCCAATATGGTAGACAACAGGGAAAGCAGTATACTAGAAAACCCTGAAGGGAGTACCCAAAACCTTGTCCAGTATACTAGACGTACCCAAAACCTTTCCAATATGGTAGACAACAGGGAAAGCAGTATGCTAGAAATCCCTGAAGGGAGTACCCAAATCCGTGTCCAGTATACTAGACGTACCCAAAACCTTTCGAATATGGTAGACAACAGGCAAAGCAGTATGCTAGAAAACACTGAAGGGAGTACCCGAAACCTTGCTCAGTATACTAGACAATAAGGAAGGGTGTACCCAAATTATTGACCAGTATATTAGACAACAGGGAAGGGAGTACCCCAAACCTTGTCCAGGGTACTAAACAACAGGGAAGGGAGTCCCCAAAACCTTGTCCAGTATCCTAGACAACAGGGAAGGAAGTACCAACAACCTTAACCAGAATACTAGACAACAGGGAAGGGAGTACCCCAAACCTTGTCCAGTGTACTAGACAACAGGGAAGGGAGTACCCAAAATATTGACCAGTATACTAGACAACAGGGAAGGGAGTACCCAAAACCTTGTCCAGTGTACTAGACAACAGGGAAGGGAGTACCCAAAACCTGGTCCAGTATACTAGACAACAGGGAAGGGAGTATCCAAAACCTTTTCCAGTATACTAGTCAACAGGGAAGGGAGTACCCAAAACCTTGTCCAGTATACTAGACAATAAGGAAGGGTGTACCCAAATTATTGACCAGGATACTAGGCAACAGGAAAGCTAATTAGCTAATACTTAAAACCTTGTCCTGTACACTGTAGACAATATTTTTTAGACTTGTAGCAAATTTTCTAATCAAGAAAATACCTCCATGGGTTGATCTATAGCTTTCACTGTGGTATCTGCTGTAGTGTATTATTGCTACTATTTGCACTGCAGCTTTGTGACTCTCAGACCTGTGTGAAGACGAGCGCCTACATCCTCCAGAAAATGGATACTTCAGTTGATCCGTGTAGTGACTTCTACAGCTACACCTGTGGTAACTGGGTAAAGACGACAGTAATCCCCGAAACTGAGCCAAAGTACGGCACATTCCAGGTCATTCAGGATCAGATCACTAACGACCTTAAAAAGGTGAGGATCCTATGATACATGTAATCCATTTTCAAATGTGAAATCAGGTAAAATTGATTTTGTGACAAAAACTACGAAAAATACGTAAGTCAGGACAAGGTGAAATAATTCCTATAGGGTGGGTCACATGACATGTAATCCTAGTTGAGGTCAAGCAAGCTTTGTACTTAATGTCAAATAACCTGTATAAATCTAGGTAAGGTGAAATGACTTTTGTTAGCTTAATTGTAGTTGAGCAAGGTCAAATGGCCATTTTGATTATCTTTGTACTGTATAGTTGTTTAATTAAGCGGTTGTAGAATTTCACGATTTTATTTTCCAAACTTACTCGCGGGGGTTTATCTTTGAGAATCACAAGTTCTATAAGTCTTTTTCTGAGTACCTCGCAAATAGTTCCAAGTGCTTATTAAATTAGATTGTTTCGGTCTATGGTAGACTTAGCAGCCATAACACAGTACAGCCATCACTGAAATGTGAAACCTGGAGGTTCTAGACACGATCTGAAAATTTCACAAGGTTCGCTAATTTTAATGCATTCATGAAATAAGTGAAATCAAAACCCTCTTGAATATTATTCATTTATTGCCTTTGGCTGAGGTTGATACCTGGATTTATGAACAAATTGATAAATCCAGGTATGGCAAAAGTTTAAGGCTATGCTTATTTTATTATTTTCAAAACAGTAATGTAAGCAAATGCAATCTGAAAAAAAAAAAAAAAAAAAAGCCACGGAAGCAGGGCCGTGTGTTCGTTTGGAGACACAACGTAATTCTATTTTTAGAAACACTCAGTCTTTCAACAAAAATAATGCACTCCAAGTCAATATCGTTTATTATCGATGACGTGATGCACTTCTGGCCAATCACTTGTCGGTAATAATATGAAAAAATAATAATAGCACTTACTATATGGTTAATGATGTCAATCAACCTTTGTCTTAGTGTTGGAGGTCTAATGACCTCTATAATTCTAGGTAAGGTCAAGTGACCTTATGTAAGCTTAGTTAAGGTCAGATGACCTTTATAAGACTAGTTGAGGTGAGTCAATCTTCAGTAATGAAGTCTAAATACCTGAGGTCATATAATATTCTTTAAATCTAGTTCATTTTAGCGACCTTTGTAAGTTACGGAAGGTCAAATGACATAAATCAATCTGACAAGGGCAAGTACAAAATGTATGAATAGCTTTGTACTCATCAAGGACGAATGTGTATTGTTTCCTTATTAATGTTATCACTGTAGCTTAAATAAATTTGACTAACAGAAAAGGCTTTGTAGGGCATTGGAGCTTAAATAGTCTAGGTACAATTATCTTCACTAGCCAAGTGTTGGTTTCGTATACACACGAGTGTTTACGAAGCGAACACTTGGCTAGCGAAGAAGTGGTACAATATACATCAGATGATTTTATGGTAAAAATTGACAACTGCTTTATTTGAAACAGGAACAAGCAGATATTGCTGTTCTTGATTAAGAGATATGATATTTGTGGTTTGTACTTACACTTTTGATTGACATTTTCAGTTATTTCAATCTGACAGTGTCATGTACAAGGGACATAACTCTACAGCAATCCAGAAGATGAAAACGTATTACAATACTTGTATGGATACGGACAAAATAGACAAACTGGACATCCAGCCTGTTATAGAAGTAAGTCACTGAGGTCATAGGTCATCTTCTTATAGATATATGTAACTGAGGTCGTAGGACAATGTCTTATAGATATTGTCACTGAGTTCATAGGTCAACTTCTTATACATGTAGAAGTAAGTCACTGTGGTCGTAGGTCAGCTTCTTTTAGATGTATGTAGCTGAGTTCATAGGTCAACTTCTTATACATGTAGAAGTAAGTCACTGTGGTCGTAGGTCAACTTCTTATAGATGTATGTCGCTGAGTTCATAGGTCAACTTCTTATACATGTAGAAGTAAGTCACTGTGGTCGTAGGTCAGCTTCTTATAAATGTATGTCACTGAGGTCGTAGGTCAGCTTCTTATAAGTATATGTTACTGAGGTTGTAGGTCAGCTTCTTATACATGTAGAAGAAAGTAACTGAGGTCATAGGTCATCTTCTTATAGATGTATGTCGCTGAGTTCATAGGTCAACTTATTATACATGTAAAAGTAAGTAACAGAGGTTGTAGGTCAATTAAATATAACTTCCTATAGTTATATGTCACTGAAGACATCATGGTCAACCTCTTATCAGTTTAAAGCTGACATATGGTTACTTCTTATAGATGTAAGTCATGATGTCATAGGTCAACTGTAGACATAATTAACAAGGTCATAGGTCAGCTTTGTAGTAATGCTAGTCACTGCAGAGATCATACAGAAGAGACAATATCTGTTTTTTTGTTTTCAAGAAAACATAAAAGATTGAGACACTCTTTGACATTATTTGCGACAATGAACAGTCATTAGGAAAGGAAGAATATGATTGGTTCGTTCAAAATAAATATTACGACATCTTTAACAAGTAATTCATCAGCTTCTGCTGTCATAAACAATGTTTATATTTTCACTGAAATTTCAGGTTTTAATTTTTTTCTTGTTTTAGGTAATTAACAGTTTTGGGTCATGGACCCTAAGTAACACATCCAAACCCTGGGATGAAAACAACTGGAACTTCATGGATGCATTTGTCAAAATTGCTAAGACAGGATTAAACGACCCGCTACTGGGAATCGGTGTCAGTAATGATGACCGCAACAACAGTGTGAACATCATAAATGTATGTTATAAACTGTCACCCTCATAGCTGTACGTTACAAACTGTCACCCTCATAGCTGTACATTATAAACTGTCGCCCTCATAGCTGTATGTTATAAACTGTCACCCTCATTGCTGTACATTATAAACTGTCACCCTCATAGCTGTATGGTAACTGTCAACCTCATAGCTGTATGGTTCCTGTCACCCTCATAGATGTATGTTATAGACTGTCACCCTCATAGCTGTACGTTATAAACTGTCACCCTCATAGCTGTATGTTATAAACTGTCGCCCTCATAGCTGTATGTTATAAACTGTCACCCTCATTGCTGTACATTATAAACTGTCACCCTCATAGCTGTATGGTTACTGTCACCCTCATAGCTGTATGTTATAGACTGTCACCCTCATAGCTGTACATTATAAACTGTCAGCCTCATAGCTGTATGTTATAAACTGTCACCCTCATTGCTGTACATTATAAACTGTCACCCTCATAGCTGTATGGTAATTGACACCCTCATAGATGTATGTTATAAAATGTCACCCTCATAGCTGTATGTTTACTGTCACCCTCATAGCTGTATGTTAACTTTCACCCTCATAGCTGTATGGTAATTGACACCCTCATAGATGTATGTTATAGACTGTCACCCTCATTGCTGTACATTACAAACTGTCAGCCTCATAGCTGTATGGTAACTGTCAACCTCATAGCTGTATGGTAACTGTCACCCTCATAGCTGTATGGTAATTGTCACCCTCATAGATGTATGTTATAAACTGTCACCCTCATAGCTGTATGGTAACTGTCACCATAATAGCTGTATGGTAACTGTCACCCTCATAGATGTATGTTATAAAATGTCACCCTCATAGCTGTATGTTATAAACTGTCACCTTCATAACTGTATGGTAACTGTCACCCTCATAGCTGTATAGTAAATGTCACCCTCATAGCTGTATGTTATAAACTGTCACCCTCATAGCTGTATGGTAAATGTCAACCTCATAGCTGTATGGTAACTGTCACCCTCATAGCTGTATGGTAACTGTCACCCTCATAGCTATATAGTAAATGTCACCCTCATAGCTGTATGGTAACTGTCACCCTCATAGCTGTATAGTAAATGTCACCATCATAGCTGTATGTTATAAATTGTCACCCTCATAGCTGTATGGTAACTGTCACCCTCATAGCTGTATAGTAAATGTCACCCTCATAGCTGTATGTTATAAACTGTCACCCTCATAGCTGTATGGTAAAGCACAGGCCAGGCAAACCCCGGTCAATCATCCAATTACCTGTTCTGTTACCCGAGAATCTACCCGAGAGTCAGGCCTCATTTTTGACACATTTACATTGTAAGACTGTTCAGATGTAAAACTGGACATAACTTGATTGTACACCCAATTGTTCCAAACTACACGTGTGGACATCATCGCACGACTGTGGGCACAATGTGCGGGCGATGTGCGCACGATATATAAATAGTTACATAGATTTTGTTTATTTTCAAGGTTGAAGGGGCCGAATGATGTCAAAACATTTTAACATCTGATTATCCAAGAGGCCTATCGTAGCAAACAGTAGATAAAATGTTACTTATCCTGGCCTTAAAAGGTTAAATTATTTGAAGATTTTAAGATATTTGACCTTTTTGACGTTAACACGTGATTGTCAACATCATAGCTATATGTTGCATAGTCAACACTTGTTCTGTTATACAGTATACATTAAACAGAAGTCACCTCTATCTTTGTGACACAAAGTTATGAGAATTGCTATGTTGTGAGGGCATCCCTATATACCTGTTACTAAATAAGTTTAAGTCTGATAACATTAAGCACATAAACATTTTTGTATATCATCCTCTTACCTTATAAAGCATTTATGGTGCATAGCTCTAGGTCAAAGGTCAAAAAGGTGCAAAATTTTCAAGGACACCTGGCAATTGATGGGACGCAAACTTTAAACTTTTGACGACATCTTGATGAAACGTTAGCGATATCTGCATCACTCACATGTGTGCTGCAAGGTATTCCTGTTGGTTAACCCTGCATTCATATATAGGTCAAAGGTCAAATATCCATATTGGGTTATAAGGGGTATGCATATTGGGTAATAAGGGGAGACAACTTTGTTCACAAACCCAAATCTTAAGTTTTAGTAATATTTCTGTAGATAAATATTTACTTTTACACGACTTTTAGATAATCACTCTTTAAATAATGGTTGCCACTTAATGTAGATTAACAAAAAAATAACTGACTTGTAAGCTAAAGGCCCATAACTCTTGTCTTCAGATTGGACAGAGTGGTCTCACTCTGGGCTCTTGTGAACAGTACTACACCAACAGTTCTAAGTACCAGGCCCTGAAGGACGCGTACATCGACTACGGAACCAGGTGGACAGTTTATCTGGGAGCTGAGGAAACGGAAGCCAAGGCCAAGATTGAAGCAATTTACAACTTCGAGCAACAGTTAGCATTAGTAAGTTAACTATATGTTGTTTCATCCTTAATTTAATACCGTAAAAAGAAACCGGAATACTCGGAAAACCCACATGGTTGGGCTAGAAATCTGATACCTTTCCTCATCTGAATTGGGAAATGAACCCTGGCTGTCTTTGTGAAAGGTGAGTGGGCTATCCACTGCACCACGTGACCACCTAATGCAGTATTTTCAAGTTCTATTATTAGCTTTGAAGAGGGTAAAATAAATCATTGAATACCATATACCTGTGATTTCGGACCGGTGGATAAAGACCTAGATGATTTTCTCATTTACATGTGTGGTTGCTGTCATGTCATGTATGATGTATATTTTGTTGCAGATTTTCAGAACCAAGGAAGAGTTACAAGACCCAGAGAAAATCTACAACAAAATGTCTATCAAGGAGCTTCAGGACAACTACTTAGGGCCAACATCAATGGTAGGTCAGGATTCCCTGAGGAACGTTATATTAACTCTTAACCACAGAACAATCAAGAATAATTAGTATATATTTAAATGTTTACATTGGACTCATGATTTGGAGGAATGGTAGTCTAGTGGTAGGACGCTGGGCTCGTGACGGAAGGGTTGCGGGTTGGATCACGTCACGGCACTATGTTGTATCTTCAAGCAAGATACTTTACTCCGCTTGTTCCAGTCTACTCAGCTGTAGATGAGTATGTGGTTGGGCAGTGCTAGAATTGTAGAATGCTAGCTTTGAGTGCCGAAATGACAGCACCGGTTGTATGCTCCCCAGGGAGTTGAGAAAGATATTGACTGGTTGCAAAGGCCCTATAACCACAGATAATAATTTGTGAACTGCTTTGAGATGACTTTCGAACTAGGTTGTGATAAAGCGGTATATAAGAACCTCAAAATATTATTATTATGATTAAGGGAATTTTAAATCCAATGAGTTGGGGATAAGAAACCCTATAATGGTTGTGGGGGAAAACAGATTTTATATGCGGCCATCTAGCTTGGATCCCATGAGTATGTGATTTAAATCTCCTCATCAATCACCCTACACTTCAATTTTACAAATCTTGACCATGGAAATCATTATCACAGTTTAAAGATGTCCTAGGCTGAGGATGATCTTAAGGTTTTAAACATAATTTCGTACATTTGAACAGGAAAATTAGACAAATTAAGTCAGTGAAATTTAAGTTCAACTCCAAGTTTTAGTGGAATTCATCTATAGCAAATATTTGTTTAAAATCTATATAATATTATCATTCTTGCATAAAAATTAATTATTTCATACAAGGCAGTAGTGATTACTTCCCCTGATTGATTACTTCCCCTGATTGATTACCTCCTTTTTCCTTACAGATACACATACATGACTATATCAATGGAATATTTGGACGAGTGATCCCAGAGGACACACAGATCCTGGTGTACACACCGAGGTATCTCAAAGACCTCACCGCTCTCCTGGCCAGGACTCCTAAGAGGTAAACCTTTTAACATTAAAAGAAAAACATCAGACAGAGTATATCCTGGACCTATCACAATTAAAATCCATTATGGCTTAATGGGATAGCCCAGGGTCATTACTAAGCCAGGGGAAATGTGGTAGACAGGAACAGCAAGGGAGGAAACTCTTAAAAGATCCTTCCACAACAGTAAGGACCAGTTCAGACACAACTTTTTCTCACTGCAAGTAGTTCATATATATGGAACAACCTACCCGAGGGTGTAGTGACGGCACCAAACATAAACTCCCAACCAAAGGGCGTAGTGACGGCAGCAAACATAAACAACCTACCCGAGGGCGTAGTGACGGCACCAAACATAAACAACCTACCGGAGGGCGTAGTGATGGCACCAAACAAAATCCCAACCCAAGAGGGTAGTGACGGCACCAAACATAAACAACCTACCCAGGGGTGTAGTGACGGCACCAAACATAAACAACCTACCAAAGGGCGTAGTGACGGCAGCAAACATAAACAACCTACCCGAGGGCGTCGTGACGGCACCAAACATAAACAAACTACCCGAGGGTGTAGTGACGGCACCAAACATAAACACCCTACCCAGGAGCGTAGTGACGGCACCAAACATAAACAACCTCCCCAGGAGTGTAGTGACGGCACCAAACATAAACAACCTACCCGAGGGCGTAGAGACGGCACCAAACATAAACAACCTACCCGAGGGGGTAGAGACGGCACCAAACATAAACAACCTACCCGAGGGCGGAGTGACGGCACCAAACATAAACAACCTACCCGAGGGGGTAGAGACGGCACCAAACATAAACAACCTACCCGAGGGCGTAGAGACGGCACCAAACATAAACAACCTACCCGAGGGCGTAGGGACGGCACCAAACATAAACAACCTACCCGAGGGCGGAGTGACGGCACCAAACATAAACAACCTACCCGAGGGCGTAGGGACGGCACCAAACATAAACAACCTACCCGAGGGCGGAGTGACGGCACCAAACATAAACAACCTACCCGATGGCGTAGTGACGGCACCAAACATAAACAACCTACCCGAGGGCGTAGGGACGGCACCAAACATAAACAACCTACCCGAGGGCGGAGTGACGGCACCAAACATAAACAACCTACCCGAGGGCGTAGGGACGGCACCAAACATAAACAACCTACCCGAGGGGGTAGAGACGGCACCAAACATAAACAACCTACCCGAGGGCGTAGAGACGGCACCAAACATAAACAACCTACCCGAGGGGGTAGAGACGGCACCAAACATAAACAACCTACCCGAGGGCGTAGAGACGGCACCAAACATAAACAACCTACCCGAGGGCGTAGGGACGGCACCAAACATAAACAACCTACCCGAGGGCGTAGTGACGGCACCAAACCTAAACAACCTACCCGAGGGCGTAGTGACGGCACCAATCATAAACAACCTACCCGAGGGCGTAGTGACGGCACCAAACATAAACTCCCAACCCAAGAGCGTAGTGACTGTTTTATGGCTAAGCACCAAACATAAATACTTTTAAAAATAGACAGATAATCATTAGAAATTACAGACACTTTTGTATAATTATAAATCTGAAATTGGAACATTAATTTTTAATATATTGGACCACTAATTCTATAATACTAACCTATTTTTAGCTCACCTGGTCTAAAGGGGAACGAGGGTCTGGGCCATAGCAAATTAATCTTTAAAATCCTTCTTCTTCTGTAGGAATGGAAGTATTTGTTCCATATTTGGTCTGAAGCATACTTGGGTGAAGGGGAAGCAACTTTGTATAAACCATGGGTCTGGCCCCCCAGGGGCCTTAGGGGCAGGGCCCTGTAGGGGAAATAGAGGTAAAACCTTTAAAATCCTTCTTCTACCATAGGGATTAAGGGATTTTATCCTAATTTAGTCTGGAGCATCCTTTGGGCCAAAAGGACTCAATTTTGTATAAGCAGTGGGTGTTGTCTCCCAGGGGGCAGAAGGGCGGGGCACAATAGGAGAAATAGAGTGGGGCTCTGTTTGAAATTTGTTTTATCTTAAGTACTGGATGAATCTTTCTGAAATTTCATATGTACATGTACTTACAGCACCTACCATGGAGTGCTATATCTTTACTTTATACCAATTATTTTAAACATATTCAGGTGAGCGATACAGGCCCTCTGGGCCTCTTATTATTCTTATTATTCACTATGTATTCTTTATTTACATTAATGTGAACAGTAATTTCCTCGTAACATAGAAATATACCTTTCCTCCTATGTCCATAACAACACCACTAATGTTGATGACGTCATAATGTTCTATTGTTAATTAACCATTGTTTATCTGCTTCTGCCATTACAAGGAACAAAACTCCAAGGTTGGAGTGCAATTGACACTAAAATGAGCTTTTATCTGCCCCCGGCTTTAAAGCTCATTGTCCTTTACATCACAATATAAATGTGAACCCCTAAAAAAGCACTTTGGGTGTCTAAACCATTGTAAAATTGTCCTGATGAAGCCTCAACTTTAGAGGTGAAACTAGTCGGCCAAATAAACTCTAAAACCTACTTATTGGTGACGCTTGAATAATTGTTGTGACTATATCCATTTTCTTTATATGTGCCTATGTTCTGTAATCACCCTACATACCTTTTGGTATCCGTACTCAAAGTGAAGCGCCCCACTGATAAACCCACAAACCTACACCTGACGTTGGCTCTATTGTATATACTTTAATATATATGGGGCAAAGAAGTAATTCCAACAGTGTGGACAAGTTTAGGTTGTCAAATTTTCGGAGCAATCCGCTCCTTTATCAAGACACAGTGAAACAGAACAGTTACATGTACATACGTACATCATATTACAAGAAGATAGAATTAATATACTATAATTGAAAATATAGCTATTATATAAAACCAATAGTCCCCTCGGCTAAAGACAGCCGAAGGCAGCAATTAAGCTGAGAGCATCCCGGACAAGGAACGCTGATGTAGAGGACCTATTCTTGCGCAAGATGCACTATCACATAAAGTGAGTCAACGAGAGATAAGCACCAGAAAGAAGGGACGAGATATCAAAAACGTGGAACATGTGCATGTTGGAATCTGGCCCGGTAAATGTGAAAAATCTCAAATTCCTACGGAATGTCTCATTAGTCGCCTCTCAATTCTGCGGCGGATTCAACCCCTACTTTAATATATATGTACTGTTTGGAGTCTAGTGTAGAGGGTCAGAAATGAACTGATGTCATCATATCTCATTACGATAGTCAACCATAGCTGTACTATTGAAGACACTGCTAAATTGTATCAAATATGAATATTAATTTTGATTTTGTTAATTCTAAATATGAAGACCTCACCCCTCTACTCAGAACTCACAGGAGGTAACTAACTTCTACAAAGCACATATCACACAGAGGGAGCTAGTTAATTGGTTGGGGAGGGCTCGGCAAGATTTTAACTGTCAACTATGTGCTATAGAGGGCAGTGTTAAATTGTTAAAAATATTGAAATTACTTTAATGCTACACAATTATAGCCTTTGGCTGAGGTCGATACCTGATTTATCGATCTGAGAAAAGATATATTGACAGAGGACGCAGTCCGAGGTCAATATATCTTTTCTCGGGTCGATAAATCCAGGTATCGACCTAAGTCAAAGGCTACAATTGTTTTATCATTTTCAAAACAGTAATGTTAGCAATCTGAACAAAAATCACAGCAAAAATCTACGGAAGCGGGACGATGCGTTTGTTTGGAGTCACGTCATAATTCTATTTTTAGAAACACCCAGTCCTTCAACAAAAATCATGCGCTCCAAGTCAATATCGGTTTTTATCGGTGGACACGTGATGCACTCTTGGCCAATCACTTGTTGGGAATAATATGAAAAAATAATAATGCGTGATATTTGATATTTTTAAATGATTTAATTAAGACTACTGTTAGTTTTATATAATTTTGTCTCTTTCACTGCTGCTGATAAACTGCCTGCCACTGAACTTAATTAAGGGAGATGTGTATATAGATTTCAATGAAACTGCTGAGTCGATCCCAGTTTGAATATATGGCAACCATTAGATGAGATATTTTCATATTTTATTTCTGAATTTTCTTTCACATTTAGTCATGCAGTTACTTTAAACACAGGTACTAGCCTTGTCTCTCAATACACTCATAATATAAACTTTATTAGAAGTGTAATGACCGACAAGGCTGGTACCTCTGCTTCAATTTATATCAATTAAGGAAAATTTTGAGAATTCAGAATGTTGTATTACAGTGATTCCTTGGTATTATAGTGTAAGGAACTAGCGGGGCAAACACTGTGATGCTGTATAACCCTAGAACTCGAACAAAGTCAAGAATGTTCAAAGGCTGGACAGGTGCCAGCCTGCACGAAACATGCATGCATGTTCAATACCTCAATTATTTAGATTGTATTTAAATGTTACAGCGTGTTAGCTGACTACATGGTCTGGACAACGGTCAGTAGCTTATCGGGATACCTACCTCAACGGTTCATTGACCTTGCCCTCATCCTCTCTAAGGTGGAGTCGGGCGTGACCAAGCTGGAACCCCGCTGGAAGCGATGTATGGGTAAGGCTGTCGGTACTGCCGGGTACGCTGCTGGCGCCCTCTATGTGCAGGACTACTTCGCGGAGACAAGCAAAGCTCAGGTCAGTCTGGCAACATTCGGACTGTAAAGCATGCACTCTATGTCCATAGGCAAAATGTCCTGTAATTTAAAGTTTTACTTTCTACACAAACCATGTACTTATTAAAGGTGTCGCAACGTTTCAAGACCGACTGGTCCATTTGTCAAGCTATGACTGTCACTCAGGGCCTGTATAAACAGTCAGATTCTGTGCTTTAACTGCATTTGTTTGAGGTGATTAATTAACATAAAATTTCATTTTGTCAATGATATCAAAGAAGTTTAGAGAGACTTGGAAGATGAAAACCATTTCTAATGTAGCACAGAATCCCTGCTAAAGCAACAGAATGGGTTCATTAAACTGCATCCTCGATACTCATAGGATATATATATATGTCATAGCGAAATCAAAGGCTCAGTGTGCACCACCTTGTGGATGAGACGAAGAGAATGAATTCTGATCATTTGATGTACATTAAAATATTCTAGCTAGCTGTTGGTCTCATAACATCAAAATTTACTGGCCTTGAAGTCGGGTTTCGCTCCTCTTTAGTCTTTAAAGGACTGCATGGTATCAGTCTAGCGATTGGTCAGTTTTTGTTTACCTATAATTAAAAGGCCAATCAAATAGCTAGCGGCATACCTTCATTTTTGCTATGACATATTCCAGGGGTGCAGAGAGTGAAAGTGAGCGCAACGGGCCCGGGAGTGTCGAGGATGTCTATAAACTAGAGATGGTATAAAGTAATGTTGATACCATAAAGGATTGAATCTTGTTTTGGTTGATTTCAAGGGGAGAGGAATTTAGTTGGTCTTAAAATAAATTTAATGAACAGCAAAGCAAGATGCAATCCTTATATTTCAATCAACATGTGTTTTTTCAGTAATTGGAACTTGTAAGTCCATTCTGATAGTTTGTCCAAGATTATGGAACTTGGTCAAGTCTACAAATATACAGGTTTTTGAAGAGTCTGTTATTCTACATCAGGTGGAGGATATACTGGAGCAAGTAAGAGCGGCATTTATTTCCAATCTTCCGAGCGTGACCTGGATGGATGATGTGACTCGGGCAAAGGCTGCAGAGAAAGCAGAGCATGTCACCAAGAAGATAGCCTACCCTGACTGGATCCTGGATCCCACAAAGCTTGACACGCATTACGAAAATGTAAGAGTTACTATTCACAAAATATTCAATTTTTATAGAACATTGCTTTAGGGAGATGGGTGGTTCAGTGGATAGTGCACTTGCCTTTCACCTTTGAAGGCAGCCAGGGTTTAATTCCCCGATCAGACATGAAAAGGTATGGGGTCAGCTGCCCTACGACGTTGATTTTCTCCATGTGCTAACATCCAGGCCAACATGCTTAGTGTCTTGCTAAAGGTAGATAATGAGAGTCAGTGATTTGTCTCCAACATGTTAAAACAAAGAGTTAATTACACCAAATTAGATCACTATATGTGTGTCCTATAAAATGTTCACCTCTATAAAATATCTATCTAGAAAATACTCGTCCCCTCAACAAATTGTCACCGAAAAATATTGATGTATGATTTAAGACAAAGGTAATATTTATTCGCCCTTCACATTTAATTACTATGTATATGATGTTGCTTTCAAATGCTTGCTGTTATGATAAATTTGCCCCCGTTATGGAGGGGGAATAGACAAAAATTAAACAGCAGTGAAAATTTCTCAGTATATATCTCATTTTGGTAGACTTTTTATAAGTACCTACAAATTATGTTTTTAACTCATTCACCCTTGAGATTTCATAATGAACTCTTCCAGTTCAAAGGTTGGAAGAGTTCATAATGAAATTTCAGGGTGAATGAGTTAAATTTGCCTGTACTTTTGATATACAATTTATATAATATTGCTAATTTTTCTTTCAGCTCACTATAACACCAGGAGAGTTTGTAAAAAGTCTTTTCGCAGTTTTACAATATAGTGTACAGAAAAATCTTGATAAACTGGGCAAGCCTCCAGACCCTGAAGAGTAAGTATACTATATTCTAAGTAAATAAACAAAAGGGGAAACGTATCTTTTGAATCCAGGCTTCTATAAGTATTGATATTCAGGTTACAATAACTGTATTGATACTTTAATCAATTATCAAGGCCGCATTCATTTATCGCAATCCAAACAATTGAACCAGTTGGACCAGAGTTGTTCGTTTATGAAACAAGGTTGGACCTAGTAATCTGATGCTATTTTCAGACAAGTCTTGACAATTATAAAGCCTTGCAAGGCCTGCATAAACATTTGTAGGTCCTGCAGGTCCGCCAGGTTGACAGACAAACCGGTTGAACCGGAAACACGAAGGGGGGGCTAAGTGTTGCCTATTTGCTTTACTTTACCATAAAAGGGTTCTTTATAAGGTCAAATTGTGTCAGAAATTCAACACTTTTTTAAGCTCACCATCATCTGTTGTTTTATTTCTATAATTACCTGTTTGTTATCTTTATTTACCTATTGTTTACCTGTATGTTTACTGGTGGGCTACAATTACATGTTGTGTTTACCTATTGATTACCGATTTTGTCTCGTCGCCACGAAGTGGAAGCGAGACTAAGGTGTTGGTTTTCCAGCGACGGCGTCGTCAACATTACATTTTGGCGTTTATGTTGGTTTCTCTGAAAGTATAAGTGCTACATCAACCAAACTTTGACCATAGATAAATCATAGGTAGTACATCTCAACCCATGCATCAAATGCTGGATGCGTCAAAACTTCTTTTTGGTCCATTGACTTTGTCAGCATCTCCATCAACATTAAAGTTTTTGCGTTTATGTTAGTTTCTCTGAAAGTATAATTAAAGTGCTATATCAACCAAACTTGCACCATACATGCATCTTAGGTAGTACATCTCAGCCCATGCATCAAAGGCTGGATGTGACATACCTATCATGCTCCATTGACACTGTCAGCATCTCCATGAACATTAAGTTTTATTTTACATTTGTTTACAGGTTAGCTATGATTAATATATTACAGTATATATAATGTGTACCTGTCGTTTTACCTGTATGTTTACCTGTTTGTTTACCTGTATGTTTACCTGTTTGTTTACCTGTGTGTTTACCTGTTTGTTTACCTGTTTGTTTACCTGTTTGTTTACTTGTTTGTTTACCTGTTTGTTTACCTGTATGTTTACCTGTATGTTAACTTGTTTGTTTACCTGTATGTTTACCTGTTTGTTTACCTGTTTATTTACCTGTGTGTTTACAGGTGGGCTATGATGCCTACAGAGGTGAATGCCTACTACTCACCAACCTATAACAACATTGCTTTCCCGGCTGGAATTTTACAGAAGCCTTTCTTTGACCCAGACTTTCCAATGTAAGTATTCAACATCTTACATTTAAACTGCAGATTCTGATTGAATTGATTATTAGCTCACCTGGCACAAAGTTGTGGTGCGGCGTCCGGCCGTCCAGAGTCAATGTTTTACTTTAAACGACTTCTTTTTAATAAGCGAAAGACCTAGGGTGATGATGTTTGGCCAAAAGTAAACTGGGATGAAGGGCTACAACTTCTTCTGAATAACCAAATTTCCATGGTGATGAATTTGGCGAGTATCGTGCTGGGATGACGGGCTACCAAGTTTGTTAAAAAAATTACCTTCACCCATTTTCAAGGTCACAGGGGTCAATTGTCTTGAAAAATCTTTTAAACAACTTCTCCTGAATAACTTAGAGGCCTAGGATGATGCTATTTGACCAGTAGTATGCTGTAATAGAGGGCTACCAAGTTCGTTCAAATAAATGACATTGACTTATTTCCAAGGTCACAGGGGTCAAATATGTTTAAAACCTTTAAACAACTTCTTCTGAATAACCAGGAAGCCTAGGATAATGATATTTGGCCAGCAATATGCTGGAATAAAGGGCTACCAAGTTTGTTTAAACAAATGACCTTTACTTATAATCAAGGTCACAGGGGTCAAATATGTTTAAAACCTTTAAACAACTTCTACTCAATAACCAAGTTGCATAGGATATTGCGATTTGACCAGTAGCATGCTGTAATAGAGGGCTACAAAGTTTGTCCAAACAAATGACCTTCATCTATTTTCAAGGTCACAGGGGTCAAATATGTTAAACATCTTTTAAAAACTTCTTCTCAATAACCAAAAGGCCTTGGATGATGATATTTGGCCAGTAACATGCTGAGATGAAAGGCTACCAAGTTTGTTCAAATGAATGACCTTTGCTCATATTCAAGGTCACAGGGATCAAAAATGTTTAAATCTTTAAATGACTTGTTCTGAATATTCAAAAGGTCCAGGGTAATGATATCTAGCCAGAAGTATGCTGGGACGGAAGGCTATAAACTTTCAAGGTCACAGGCGTCATATGTTTAAATCATTTAATAGATTCAAATGGATCGAACACAGATATTTTGCCTGTAGCTGTATATTAGTCCACTTTTAAGATTACAAGTGTGAGATTAATAGCAGGTGAGCGATTCAGGCCCATTGGGCATCTTGTTATAACTCATAAGCATGTAAATGGATCACATATAAATACGTTTAAAGTGCTAATCAGTGAATTATATTTACCAGGGGAGGTAATTGAAACCACATTATATAATCCTACAAAGTTACGATTGCACTTGGTCAGCAATAACTAAAATTCTTGGTAGTGAAGCGGACATAAAACACTGAAACTTTCAAACAAGATAGCATTCATATTTGCTATGAATGCCATGCCCAGATAATGATGTCATTATTATGACATCAGGATTGTAACATTATAGAGACAACATACCCTACATGGAAGATAGCTATTGTATTCATTAAACAAGCTTTCACATTTTGAGTAGGGGACTGCTAATTGTAAGAAGTTCACTACTTGATTAAACTGTAACTAAGTGTTGGAAACCTTTATAAATTGAAAAGTTTTGAGTGTAAACATAATCAGCAGGGCTATAGACCAGGAATGGAACCCCAGACTTCAGATTGTTATACTATCTCTGTAACCGATTGAGCTACCTACCTGGTCAATAGAAGCATCCTGGCCAATCTGCGCTACAGTTATAGCCAAACGGAAAATGTTATGGGGAGATTACTGTGTTTGGGAAAAATGGCAGTGCAGTGGGACAGGGATCCTGAAGTACTTTGACAGCCTGTAAAATACAAATATTATTGTTTTGTCTGGTGTAATATTGTGCACTGAAGAACCTTAATTCTGAAACTGGAAACATTTTTGTTTTTCAGTCCTTTTAACTTTGGTACGGTGGGGATGATTATCGGACATGAATTAACACATGGATTTGACAATTCAGGTAAGATCTGAGGGTCAATTTTCGGGACCCTATGCTTACGACTTGACCCCAGGGCTTTATCGCTTGACCCCAGGTCAGGCTCCAGGAGTCACTCAAGTGACCTTTGCTGATTGACTTTTATCAATGGCGGCTTCAACGTGATGAGAATCACATTTTAATTCCAAAAGGGACGTTCATCTCAGGGGATAGGGGTTAAAAAAGGAAGTTGTTGACCAAATATCATCTCCTCTTAAGTTGGTTGAAAATTTTGTCCAAACTTTCCTTAAATTGTTCTTTGTTCACCAGCGCCATGCATGTACATTGGGGTCATTTGCCTTACTGTATGTGCTAGCTTTATATGAAATAAATAAATAAAAATAAATAATCTATATTTAACTTTGTTTACATTGTCAACAACAAACATAAGCTCTGTAAAGCCACCATGCCATCGGAGGGATAACAACTAGCCCTATCGGACATCACTCTCTTTATCTGCCACTGCTGGAGATCGAACCAAAATTCTTGGGAGAGTGAGTGGTCTGAAGCTCA
Organism: Mizuhopecten yessoensis; assembly: GCF_002113885.1. Lineage (NCBI taxonomy): Eukaryota > Metazoa > Mollusca > Bivalvia > Pectinida > Pectinidae > Mizuhopecten > Mizuhopecten yessoensis. The sequence goes on from NW_018405875.1 coordinate 195,685, forward strand.
CGCTTGATTGCACACAGTAGTAATGACTGTACACGTTAGCAATCAAGGCTACCGAGGCATGCTAAAGTTACATCCTAAAGTTAGATGTTGGTCAGTATAGCAGGTTTATTGTTCATACTTTTGCTCATTTGAATAATAAGATCAATAGGCATGTTGTTTCAAAATCCTTTTCAAATGTTTAATTTGTAATACATACAATAGGTTGTCTTTTCTTGTTTCTAGGACGGAAATTTGATCTTAATGGAAATTTACATAATTGGTGGACCAACTCCTCAATCGATGGTTTTAAACGCCGGGCAGGCTGTATGGTGAAACAATATTCTAGTTACGAGGTGGAACATCTCGGTATCCATGTAAGTAGTGCTGTCTCCAATGTTTATGATATATTCAGGCTTTAAATGACGGACCTGTCCAAACACCACTCGGAAAGATATTCCTGTATAAAACGTTTCTTTAAAACCAGGCTCTATTTTGAACCGTTGAACTTTCTTGACCTTCTTTTGATACATAAGTTTCCATGTGATACAGGTTTCATTTGGTGTATACAGTCCTATCGGTGTGTACTCTCTGAACAGGAATACTCAAATATTACATTAATTATATTTATTTTATCCTAACTCATGATTTCAGCCTAGTATACCTTTATAGTTTTTATAATATTTTTTAAAGCTGAGTTAAATTGAGATTTAACATGTTAAAGGGAGATAACTTACAATTTTTGTTTGCTTTATTTTATGAACTTTTAATTTGCACAAGTGGGCGACATGGGATCAAGTCCATACTCAGATAAGTCCTAAATTCATGATCACAGCAAAAGCTCAACCGAAAGCGTAACTGTCAATATTATGCAAGGATAGACATAAATAATTATTGAATGAAAACAGGTTTTTAGTTGTCTCCAACAAAGTCGTACATGTAACTTTGAGTATGTTCCCGTTGTCTCGACTCTAAACTGCTAGAATCAATTCAATATTCAGGTGTCAGAAAATATGAGACATTTTGTCAATATCCAGATATTTAATTGTCTACATCAAACCATACATGTAATGGCCAGAGTGTGTCTATCATACATTGTAGAACACAGGCTACAGTTTGTCCGTTACTATAACATGTTTTCTTGACCTTTTATTGGCCCTATAATTACCTCTTTTGCGTTAACGGAGCATTAAGAATGTCATATAATACAGTTTGTGGTTGTTTCACATGAGCCACTTCAACAGATTAAGAAGGTAATTATGATTGATTTGATAATTTTCTGATTTTTTATAGATACGAGGGGAAACCACTCTAGGAGAAAACATAGCAGATAATGGCGGTATTAAGACTGCGTACCATGCCTACAGGAAGTGGAGAAACAGTCATCCTGACGATGAGCTACAGTACCCTGGCTTGGATCTAGATGACGACCAACTCTTCTACGTCGGATTCTCACAGGTAAAATGATACACTCAAGGGGGTTAGAGACACAATGTCCCATATAAGTTAAATTTGGTACTATTCCGACGATCCTGCCATTAACGTTGATACCTCCGTATAAAGAGTCCCTTGCTAAAATTATCATTCATTCAGGTAAAATAATATATGACCAATTTTTCTTGTCAGATCTTTTCAAGTTTAATAAATAGATTATGACTGAAATTATTTAGTAACATAGAGATTGCAATTGAAAATAATAACTTTACTTTGACTTCCCGTATAGAAGTTAAAGTAATTTGTATGACAAAACTTGGGCTAAAGAAACCACTTTAGATTAAAGATTATCCACAATAAAAGCAACATACCTGTACTGGCTACCTGTGCAAATGTATTAATCGTTTACCTGTTTCCAGATTACCTGTAGTTATTGCTTACCTGTGTGCTGATTATCTGTAGTTATTGTTTATCTGGGTGCTGATTATTGTTGTTTACCTTTCCCAGCTGGTTACCTGTATTTTTATTTATATGTTTTAATGTTTCAGCTCTGGTGTTCCTTCTATACTCCAGCTTATGCTAAAACCTCTATTGTAACAGACGAACACACCTACGCAAAATACAGGTGAGGTTTTAATTAAACACTGCTATGCAAAATACAGGTGAGGTTTTGATTCAACATACCTACAGCAATCGATACAGGTTAGATTCTGATTTAAACGCACCTTAACAGCAAAAACAGTAGAAATTTTAATTAAACACACCTAGGCAAATACAGGTGATACTTAAATCAAACTCACCTACAGCAAATACAGGTGAGATTTAAATTAAACTCACCTTCAGCAAATACAGGCGAGATTTTGATAAAACACACCTAGGCAAATACAGGTGAGATTTAAATTAAACTCACCTACAGCAAATACAGGCGAGATTTTGATAAAACACACCTATGCTTATTAATTAATTTGAACCCGGAAAAGTAGTTTTCTCGGACTAAGGAATCCCCTGGTACTAATATTTGTAATATGACTTGTATTGCAGGGTCATCGGAGCCTTGTCTAATTCTGATTCCTTTGCCAGAGCTTTCCACTGTCCAAGGAACTCACCCATGAATCCTGAAAAAAAATGTGAAGTTTGGTGATAAGTTTATGTGTTAAACCTCACTTCTTTCGATGTAGAACAAAACTAAATGTCCAGAAATTGCAATCATTGTCAGTAAATGAATCATAACAAAACTTGTATAATATCATAAATTTACCTTTTTTCTCCCTTTTTTCCCCCAAAAGAATTACACACAATGTTTCCATATTTTCAGGTCCTTATAATTTTTGATATCTTTTTATCGAACATTATTTTCCACATTTAAGGGTTTATGCTCTTTATAAGTCATACCTGTGATTTGTGTAAGATTGATCTCCCTTGTTTTATAAGCATTGTTGATTTATGCGGGGAAAATACCATAATGTTATGACTGGATAATCGTTGTCCCTGTGTGCTTATTTGTGTGTATATGAATTTGCCAGTCCAAATTACCATTCATAAATGATATTTAATTGTTTTTTTTCAGTATGAACCTGATTTAGAAAGGGGGATATATTTCAAAACATAAATTTTTGCTTAATACAACAATTGATAATATTTTTTGGTATATATTCATATGATTTCAAAATCAGAACTTAAAACTAGATAGAAATTGTTTTGAGAGAAATTAGCTTCACCATATCAAAAGTAAGTCATTCACCAACATTTCTAAATTTTTTATTATTATTTTTTGTTTCAAAGATATAAAATTATAAATCGCTCCGCATTATCTGTCATTTGAAGTTTCTTTAACTCCCACCATAGGAAGTTTTTTGTCTGAAAACCCTATACCCTCTGTGAGAAATCCACTTATATATATCCTGATCTATTAGACAAAGCATTAATCCTTTATTTGAGACATAATTTAATATATTATTGGGAAATCCATCAATTAAAACACAATTTAATAGGCAACTCAGAAATGTTAAAATATGATAACTTAATACAGATTACAGAAATCCATTTCTTGATAGATAATTAAGAAAACATTGTAGAAATCCATTAATTGATTCCCAAATGATAAAGGAATGCAGAAATCCAATAATTAAGATGAAAATGTTATAGACAATGCAGAAATTCATTAATTAATAGCATACTTTAACTCATTCACCCCTGAAGACGCATTTGAACTTTTCCAGTTCAAAGGTTGGTATAGTTCATTATGAAATTTCAGGGGTAAGTGAGTAGAAATAATATTGAATTAGCATTTCACTTTTATTATAATGTATATCATGTTGTGTACAAATGTTTGCTGTACTGATAAATTGCCGTCATTACGGACGCAGAAATAGGCAAAAATTAAACTGCAGCGAAAATTTCCCAATAAACATACAGTAGACAATTTATGATTGAAATAGGAGGTAATGAATATATGATATGTGAAAGTACAAAAAATATTCATATACATTCACAGATTATACTAAAGTCTTATTTCTAGTGAATGTTTAAGTTATAGAAAATATGACCCAGGCCATATAAACTCATTAAATAATGACACTTCATGTTTTTATACCAACCTATTATTTAATTTAGTTTAACTTTATTTTGTTTTTCACTTTAGCACTAACAAGTTATTATATGTGAAATGAAATAGAACAATGCAATTTATTCCAATCAATATCCCCAGTTGTTAGATGATAAACTTAAGGTGAGAGTCACACCATTGGTTTTAATGTATCAAGCATTGAAGAAGCTATTTTCCTGTTTAATCTGTGATTTCCAATTTATATTCATGTAAAGACAGTTGTAGATTTCAGGCCTTTTTAAGCAGTAAGAATTTTTAAAACTTTTCCAGTTGATGATGCTATAAAGTAGTAAAATAACAAATAACATGACCAGTAATGCAATGGCTCAGCAAATTTGTTTTATATTAGCAAAAGGTCAAGGGTTTGATTTCTAAAGTGGACAGTTTTATGAAAAAATAAAATTATACTGAATTTTATATCTTAAGTATATACATAATGTAACTATGTGCTATACACAATGTAACTCTGTGCTATAACCATGGTGTTATCTAAGTCCGTGCTATAACAAATAAACAAGGTAGAAAATTCCCAAATTGGAACTCTTTTGTCATTGGAGATACAATACCTGAGTGCTGGGACTTTCTACCTTAAGGAATATACTATATGTCAATGTGTCTTATCACAGGAATTGTACAGAATGGGTGTCCGACATGGGTTGATTTCTCGTCCCTCCTTTTATAATCATGATTTATGGGACCAGTTAGGTTGTACAGTTGTACAGTGACAACGAATCATTATGCATAATACATTTATACATGTAGTTACAAGGAGAATTGGGAATTTTAATCTTAGGCCAAACAAAGATATATGTGTGTTTCCGGTTTCCCTGACGACCTTAGATTTTCGTGCATACCCTTAAGTTTTTATTGGCATTTAGTGATAAGCGCTGTTACAGTCTAAACTCCTGCTCTGTATAAGCATAGTCAAAATATTTTCAAAAAATAAATATTTGCCTATCTACCGACCCTAATCTTTTTCAAGCAGAAACGGGAAACACACATATTTGTGGGGGTCTTAAATTATACAGGAATATATATGTGTGTACTTGATATGTTTGTATCTGATGGGAATACAGTGTTTGGGGAGTTCAAATACTAATCTGGGAGGTTTCATATTTCCTGTGTGTTTGAATGTGGAAAATTGTGAAAATACGTTGGCGCTAATCAAAAGAATACTTTAAAATTTGAGAAGTTTCATGAAGCTAAGAAAACACTCAAATATATCATTCTTTTCAAAAATGTGTCTTGTTTAGAATTTTCTTTGTTGTTAAAAATTCCTTTGACCTTTCACATCTAGATTTATTAAACCATAATATATAACTAGAGATATATAACTTTGCTTGAGTGACCTGGATACCCGTTTTAACATTTTCATGAAAACAATTGTTACACATACTGAAGCCATAGAATTCAGATTTAAAAAAAAGATATGACAATGTTTTACTATTTTATATATATTTTGTATATATCATGTGTTACGAATACCTAATTGTGATGACTGACAAATCTGTCATCAGTTTGAAAGTTTTGGTTACATAAGACATGTGTAATGTAGGTGTACCAAAGGGAACTATTTTTCATTTGTTATGAGTTTAACTTCATTTTTATTCAACAGTAGTGCAATTTACCTGTGGAACATTTTGTTTGTCTCAGTAATTATATTGTGTTAACCATGTCTGACTCTAGGTAAGAATTGCATGTATATGTATAATCTTAAAAACAGTGCAGAGGTAGAATTATAACTCTTTTGCAGCAACATTGGTGCAATGAAAACAAATATCCACGACATTTTACCGTGTTCGAAAGACATCTTTAAATTAATATTTTTTTTATCAAACAAAGGAATGACTGATTTTTTCTAAAAAGTTATATATCATTAAAAACTCTTAGTATCATTATTCAATTAATTAGTTAACTGCATGATCACAGATTTTTTTGTATCCATCATAAAAAAGACCAGCATATACTGTACTAGTCTCCCTACTAACCATACATAATAACTTTTATGAAAGGGAAATACAGATCAGTTCTACACTGTAAAGAAACAAACATTAACCTTGTAATAAAAACAAATCGATATGAAAGGGAGAATACAGTTCAGTTCTACATTGTGGAGTAACCAAAAATTACCTGGGGAAAGGGAAATATATCTCGGTTCTACACTAACATATCCAACATTTACCTGGTAGCTGAAAGTAACCTGTATGAAAGGGAACCTTGCGACCTTAATTAACCTTTATGAAAGGGAACCTTGCGACCTTAATTAACCTTTATGAAAGGGATAATACAGCTCAGTTCTACATTGCCTGGTATATTGTTTATCAGACCAGATAAATAAAAACATGATTTCTTTAACAAAACATTTATCAACCACAAATAGCTTAATCTTTTATATTGTTTTTTTTTTGTATAATAGGGGGACAAAAATGGACATTATACGTTTAAACTCCAAATTGAGTAAATTAAAAGGATTTGGTAAAAAAGCTTAGGCTTAGTCTTATTAAAATTATTTAATTAAACATACCCCAGAAATCAGTTGTAGAAATTATTTATTCTCCCATTATAAATGCCGAGCTAAATCTGTTAAAACAATATATACAAAGGTAAGAAAATTATAGTGCTACGCAAAAACATCTCACTAACACTATTAACTAGAAGATTTTATGAGCACGATGGCGCCTTGGTCTTTTGATATATTTATTAAGTCTTCCTTGTACATGTTTAGGTGTTTCAAAATGAAAGTGTTATTTCATGACCTTTTTAGGGTTTGGTCATAGGGCGCTGATATATCGGAGAATATTGTTTGACGTGCCACTGTAGAAATGAGTTATTCTCTTGATATTGTTTGTATTCTATGACAGGAATGGCCTTACAATATCTTTTTTATCCGTGATCAAATCAATATGTGAATTGATCTAACAAAGTGCCTATGATATATACCTGTTTCAGGTTCTGTGCTTTATTGACATTCAGTCTTTATATCATGTTGACACGCTTTGAACAATGCATGGTAGTGTAAATAACATATTCACTGGCTAGGAGAATATTGAAGTGGTTTTTTGTAACATTTGTCATCTCGATGAATTATATTTTGGGAAACATGTTTTCAATCTTAGTGGTTTGTAACTTTGTTTGAGATGTTATTTTATCCTACATATATGATTGCCCTGAGTATAACTATTTCCTTTTATTGTTAAAACCGGACGCAACACTAAAACAAAAAGAGCTCTTCCTAATTTGAACCGGTGTATTCAAAATTATTTAAGCAATAAGCATTAACGTATTTTTCGCCTTGTGAATGTAAAATAGAAACCATTAATATAGGTTGTTTGGTATGGAGCTGAATTCAGCAACGACGTTTTCTATGAAAGTGACATTTAAATTGAAATCCGTTTATATTAAAATGTTTGGGAAATTTCAAATCATTACAAATTTTACGATACACAGTGCAACAAAAGAGATATGTAAACTGTAGGCGATGGATTGCTCTTATGAGGATTGTATTCATATTTCAAATTCAAATTGTATGGGTCATAGATTTCTATACTTACACCAAACATTGAGTTCCTTTCCCCTTATATTGTAACGGTCGTTTATGTCTACTTTTGAAAACAAAATAGGATGACTCCTGACAGGATTTTGGGCCGTACAAAAGTAGAAAAGTCTATGTTTAATAAAACAAATCAATAATGTATTTTACCAAACTGTTTAAACCGTTAAGAATATGATAAGCGAAATTCCTCATATGTTTTAACAAATTACATATGTATTTTGCCAAACTGTTGTAAACGTTTAGATTTCCCCGTGCGTCTTACATAAATAATGGTTGCGACGATAAATATTTGTCATGGATTGTATGCGTTTATTTTAAAAACTTCGACTTCTTTATGAGTACGAGTATTGTATGTTTGTGCCTAGATGGACGTATCGAAAGGATGACGGAACAAGTTTAGTATCGAAAACAAATGTCTTCCTGTGTCAATGTTCAATGTCAAAACAAACTTTTGTTGAAAACAAAGGTTGTGCAATGATATACAATATCTTTGTTTTTATCTTTATTGAACTATTAAAGGCTGTTTTAAAGGCAATAGTAATCTACAGTAGCGATTTCATCGTGGTTATGGCTCATTACTGTTATACTTTTGGAGAAAATAAAAAAATCATGTTTTATGAATTATAAAGTGTGTGTTTTCATTTATCATTCATTATTAATCATTGATGGGACACTAACAGGTCTATTTTGTTCATTATTGGTCTCTCTTGTCACCCCAAAAAGCAATTTATCATCTTTCATCAGAACTTGAATTTTAGTATATGTGTTACATATCTTAAACATTCTTTTCACGACCGTGAAAGGATAATAAATAAACGGGGGAACCAAATGGAAATGAATTATATGAAGACAGCTTGTTGATTTCAAATCAATCTCGCCTTTCTTCACTCAGAATGCTAAAAAGCAAAACTACACCAACCTCCCGTTTTGTGTAACATATATTATTAATCAGATTGTGAAGAAAAGATACAATTTTGCTGGCAAAATCTGATACAAAATGCGCTGGAGAAACTGAAGTGATACCTTGTCTTTGTCCATTTAGTAATATACAACATGTAGTGAAATATAATAACCATATACATACGCTCGTTTTTATGTTTTATTATGCGTTCTTGTGATTTATGTACGTAATGATACTCTTGCCATCCATATATATCGTCCACAGGAGAATTTTGAAATTTGGTCAATCCAGTCTATAAAAACAACAATAGAAAGCCAAAATGTCACCAAAATTGTAATTCGAAATGAAACTGATTAAACTTGGACAAAAAGTGAACAGTGGAAAAGGTTTACACGGATACACTTGAAAAGGTATGATAAGACCAGATGTTCTGATTAGGGGAGTATATACTGCTTAATCAGCGACACCCGCCAATTAATTTTATGTCGAGTCCAAGTAGTATCACGTCTTCACATCGAGAACTCGGGTAGTGATAACAAAACCACAAAGCACATCAAGGAGCATAATGAAAAGCAGTGACCTCTTTATCACCAAGAAATAGCTTATTTCCCTACGATATCATGTTGGCGACGTTCTCCATAGTCTTCACCAAGATGTGTCTTTAGAAACCCTGTGCTGTAAGTATGTTCGTCAGCAGTCGACATCTATCACGGAAGTCATGCCATTCGGAGCAAGCTCTTGAATACCGCAGCAGCTGCGACACGACATGTAAACACATTATACAAATTATAGAGCGGTACATTTTATTTGTAAGTGTCAATGGGATCAACGTCAGTCCGGCGCTGAGTTTGTGATTAGAGGAACGCTGTACCAATAAGGGATAGTGTACTTATCAAGTTACCGTCAAGCAGGGATGTGATATTCCCTTCGTTATCTCTTAATTGCAACAAGGTCAGTTAATTCTTCGAGTACGTGAATACATTTTTTTTTGGTGATTTGATTTGTATTGAACTTAAACATACTAATTTAATTTAAATCTTAATTTGATTTGCCTTACGTTTTGCTCTAGTAAGACAATTACTCGGCCAGGTATGGCTATCCTCCAGTTAGCTTTATTAGTGGTCTGTGATATTCAAAGTCAGGCAAATCCTGTCCCCGATTTTGACCCTGTAATAAATATGCCTTTCCCGAGCCGGTACACAAGTTAAATAGATATGTTTAACAGCAGCGCTATTGTTAAAACAGCTGATATGGTCCTATATATTACCCACATAATTTCACCACTGTTTATACGTTAATATCTAAAATTGTGATAATGTTCGAATAAGGACGATTTTGTGTATACGTCACACAAGAAAATTGATGTGACTACCTGTTATACTATTATAGATATATGAAGCTAACCAGTAAATGCAAAGAGTATCCTATATCGTGGTGTTTGAATTAATAAACATGTTAACTCAATGGCTTGTTTCCGGTTTTTCAAAGCATGGCCAACTTAACCAGTCGTTAACGCAATTTTCAAAATGCGAACTTTGAGAAATCCCCAATATTTACAATTTGTGTGTGTGTGATTTTTTGCCTGTAAAACTATTTATAGGTTTATCTTTTTAATTTTCTGTGTTGAATTTTTGCCTATCTAGCTGAATATACATGTACATCTTTTTCTCGTTTTCTTTGATTGAAAATCTATCTGATTCAAGTTTTGTGTTAAGTTGAATTTTAAACTAACAAGGTTTTAAACGACTGGACCAAGAAATTTAAGCATATTTTCTATTGTTTAAACCACGTCCTTAAATGAACATAGCTGTTGAAAGGTCGTGAAACCAAATAAATAAAAACTGATGTTTAAAAAACTGACATATCTTTGTAGTTTCGGTTTTTGGACAAATAATTATAATTGTTTTTATTGGAAACAAATATTAAAAGTAAATGCAAATCACTCTTACGTTTCTTCCTTTCTTTCTCATAATATTTTTATATCGTCTATAATCTGCCTAAAATGTAAACAATTGTAAACAGGCTTGATCTATTAGATATAAAAATTTCAAATCAATCAGGGTAATACAGTTATTGATATTGGATTCTGGTAGGTGTGTGGTGTTCGTTTCGATAGATCAGTATGTGGCTGACGCCCTGGGTACTGAATGGGTGAAGCAGACCTATTCCACTTTCTACACAATTCATAAGGGTAGGATGCGATAAGATCGCCTATCCCGAATACCGTGTAGGTGACAACAACAAGGTTAGTGGATTAATTCATACCATTCCTGATCAGACAATTTTTTGTTTTGTTTAGTGCGGGGTTTAACGTTCTTGCATCATGCAGGGTCATTTGAATACTAGTACCGCGGGAGACACAATTAAACAGATTTAGCTGAGGGTAGAGAAAAAATGTTGAAGTCTCAAGTGTTTTACCGGGGGCATTATCAATTTATGTTTCTCCCATTTCCCCTCAGCAGAAGACAGAAGAAACCCATTGGTTCTAGGTACAGGGCCCACACTTTGGTCACCTCTCACGTGTGTCAGACAATACAATGTGCTCAAAGGTTGGTTAACGTTAACCAGTGGTAGGTGAGAATAATCAATCTAGGATAAACCCGCATAACATGTCAATCTGATCTATCTCAGCAATTCTATAGCAGTGAAATAATATCAGGGGCTCTGAATTCGTATTTTAAGTATTCCCTATAGCTAACCACTGGTTATCTTATTTCAACCTTTGAGTAACCCGGGTCGGGCCTATTGTATTTCCTGAACGCAAAACTATGCATCTTACAGGAACTATGCGTTATGTAAATAAGTGTATTTGTTAAGCTAACCATACTCTTCCCGGGTATATTTAAAGTTACACCCGTACTTCTGGACGGTGGCTGTTGCTATTTATTGACCATATCCTGTATTACACATGTTCTAGGTAACACGGGGTAGCTGGGCTCTACAGGAGGATATCGGATCCAACACACTGATATGGTAATGTACATGTTAGTGTTGTTCAGTTTCAATATAGGAATGCATGAGTCTGTTTAAAATGTACTCAATTGTCATTGCACTTTAAAATAGTGTTTCAAGGTCGACTGAGGTTCATACCGTTTATACATATCAATAGAACAATTGTGAAACCCTTTATTCAGTTGTAGAATACATATATGTTCCTACAAATGTGTCAACGTCATCTTTATATATATATATATTTATAATGATCATTTGGCTTGAATTGTAATATACACACTACTTAAATTTACCTTGTTATATCTTGACTATATCTTGTATGTGGTTTTGGATACTTAATCTATAGTATGAATACTTCAATGCCTTCGGTTTGTATTCTTTCTTTTGTTGTTTTTGTCTCCTCTGTTCCTATTGCTCTGTCATTCATATTGTGTTCAAAGTTCTTCCTTGATATGGTATTTGTTAAGCTGCTGAAGTATTGTAGAGGTCTTTATGTATGTCTGGAATATATCTATATTTAGTGTGTACCTACTGTAGTATTTTAGAGGTCTTTATGTGTGTCTGGAATATATCTTTATTTAGTGTGTACCTACTGAAGTACAGTATTTTAGATTATATTATAGATTTTTTGTATGTCTGCTATATCTTCCTTATGTTTGACGGGCACATGCTGAAGTGTTATTGTGACCTACGTGTTGCTTGTGGTTATCTTAAAGAGATTCAATTCATATGTGTTTGTCCCGAGTTATGTCACATTAATTATTCTGTACATGCGTCAGGCTGCTACTATTATTTCTGAGTCGGGTAGCTTACGTAGCTCATTACATTTGCTCTCTCTCTATATATAATAGATGAATACGGTAGATTACAGGAACCAAATATCTAAAGAAAACATTACTTATCACGCATTTATTGATTAAGACAAAACATATATTTCATGACATTGTAATTAAGTTTTAAAACGATCCATTCTTGATGAGAATTGCTCACCAGAGGCTTTCCAAAGGACCAATCTGATTAAAATACCGCTCCTCATTAAACTATTGTTCTCCTATCGTATGATGGATCCTCATACGATAGTAGAGAGGAGCTGTATTTTAATCAGATTGTCTAAAGCACATGCATGTAGTGTAGACGTGGAATGGAGTACCAAACACCGCTAGCACACATACCTTCCTTGTTGAAATGTAACTCAATTTTAATTGGATAGCAGGTCGATGACGTCACCTGTATATTGAATTGTTAATGAGGGCGTAGAATTTCCATTGACAATGCCGACTGGTGGTAATATAACCAGGGTGTATACACACATTATTATCAGCAGGACAATTTACAACAGTTACCGTAAAGTGACTAAAACCACACGAGGCAGTAAATGTCTGTGTTGGTCTGGTTTAAATACATATACCTTGACTACATTGCTTGTCGTATTTGTCTTATCGTCTTGTAAAACAAGCTTTGAATTTTGTAACACACAAGGCAATACAGGTGTGAGTGTCCGTCTGGTATTGATAAATATACTTTGAATGCATTGTTTGTATTATTGTCAAGTTAAACGAGCTTTAAAATTGTATAACAGTATAGATCACATTGAGGATTTTGAAGGTAAGTATGCTGATCATTAATAAATGAAAATATTAAGTGAATATGGAAATTTGAAATTCCATTTTCAATGTAATCCTGCGTTAGTCATATTTTGACTTGTAACATATTATGATGACATCAAATATAATGTAAATATTATCATTTCAGATTAACCAAGGGGTCTCATTCTAATAAAAAAGCGATATGACGGATTACACAGGCCCAGATAATAGCGCAACACTCTCAAATGTATGTGGCGAGAACGTTTGTGTGAAAAATGAAGGTCAAATGGTGGAATGGCACCACGTGTATTCTGGCGGAAGTGTGTTTAGTGCAACACCTATGAACCCCAACCAAGAGTACCGTATCCGGTTATTTGGCGGAAGTAGCCACACAGACGTGGGATACACCCAAAAGGACCCGTATACTTGCCAGAATGTGAGAACGTCGTACTCCCAGCAATGCTTCAAGGAAGTGGGCAATGTCAGACTGCACCGGAAGGAGCTGTTGGTGACAGTTTCGATAGAACAGGACAAGTTCGTCTGCAATGTCTCCAAGACCAACGAGACCATTAAGTCCACCGTTAGCCCCGGTCCTGTGTGGATATATGTAAACATAAAGTTTGGAAAAGCCAAGATATGTCTAGGTAGGTTTGTATTCCACCTTTGTGTATTGCAGAGTTGTCTTCTCTTGTGAGCAGGTATTGATTGTTACGTCATTGGTTTGTGTGAAAAATATTACGTCGTTTTCTCAAAAATTGAATACGTTACTTTCACAAACAAATGACGTAACAATCAATACCTGCTCACAAGTGCAGATAAGTCTGCAATACGAAAAGACGAAATATACTCTATAACAATATATTCTTGCTCTATAATTGCTTCCAAACATCATAAACATTATAGAAGGATGCCAGTATTGGGTCTAGAATTGACCTCGTGTACAATTTTCATATAATTTTGGCTGAGACCTTGAATTTGCAATGTTTCATAGCGTTACTTAACTGTATTACCCTGCATGAAAATTGGTAAGAGGACACAAAATCCGAAAAGGTTCTTGTAAAATAATAAAATACGGGATTATAAATACGCCTTAATTTTGTTAGGAGTAACACACAACATACTATTTCTTTCATCTTTAAGCAATGTTCTTATCTTTGTTTATTGATTTGTTTACAAATGACGTCATCGTCATTTTTGTAAACACTAAAAGACAACTAGGATAACCTATTTTTGTTTCTTAGGATAATTTAATGAAGGTCATGTGATGCTCAAAATGTTTCATCGACATTGTCAGAGTAACACTGTGACATTTTAGTGACTTGATAAAGAGTCCCCAATTATTTGTTTTCATTTTTTATTATAATATTTTGGTATTTGTGAATGTTCGTATCGTGCACCAGCTATATTTGTATTCACACGTGTTTTAGTTTATTCATATTGCTATAGGGATATTGCTTCAGCGGTTTTGTTCAAATTTTTAAAACAAAAAGTCGAATATGCACCAAACATCATCCTTACTCAGCATTATCCCTCTTCATTCAGCCCGATTAATCAGTTGATAAAACAATACACTAGGAAGAAAACATCTTAATGAAGAGATTATATTTAGAGCAATCTCTTTCACGATGTCTTAATGCCGATTTCACTTCATTACCAATGTAAGAAAATCATTTTTTTCAGTTTTGTTCCAATCATTTTACTGTTATTTCTGTTATAATTTTGTTATAATTTTTATTTCAGAAACGGCTAATGCAAAGCGACTGCATTTCCATGATATTTGTGGGGAAAATATCCTGTTTGAGGACAATAACTATATTGCAAGATTATCGAAGGAGATTCCCTCTGCTATTTGTTGCATTCAAAAACCTCTGTCGGTTAGAGACATGATCAAGTTTGATTTAAAACCGGACACTTCCGGTTCCGGTACTGAACCACCGCATTACTATTCTGTCGCATTGGGTGTAAGCAGCCTTAGTCCTCAGGACTTAAGGTCTACAGCCCCTGAATTATTTTCAGTTAGCAATAACGTAACTTCATTAAAATCACAACAATCAAAAAGTCATCTTGGCATGATGGAGATATTTGAGAAAAGTGGGAAAACTAAGGATGCATGTGATGGCCTTCTCAAGGTGAGACGAACTGACGAGACTCATATAACGTACAAACACTCATCACAAACCGGAAATGACGTAGCAAAAACTGTCAACTCGCCTGTGTATTTGATATTAGAACTGTTTCGTGCCTCTGTGTCTGTTGTACAGGACAGTAGCAGTGAGGGCTATGCAGACCTCACTCGCGGGGGTGACGCTGACGTCGAAGACCTCAAATTGAAATCTGCAAAATCGAAAGAGCCAAGCGAGGATACTTGGGACTCATCAAGTGGTGACAAAGGGAGTAGTGGGCGAACTTAGTAGTGGTGTAGTGATATCCTAACGTTATGTGGGGTTGGATTTAGTTAAGTGGTAAACTACCGTTATGTGTGGTCGAAGTAAGTTAAGTGGTATACGACCATTATGTGGGGTCGAGGTTGATTAGTGGTATACTATCGTTATGTGTGGTTAAGATTAGTTTAGTGGTAAACTACCGTTATGTGTGGTCGAAGTAAGTTAAGTGGTAAACTACCGTTATGCGTGGTCTAGGTTAGTTAAGTGGTAAACTACCGTTATGTGTGGTCGAAGTAAGTTAAGTGGTAAACTACCGTTATGTGTGGTCGATGTTAGTTTAGTGGTAAACTACCGTTATGCGTGGTCTAGATTAGTCAAGTGGTAAACTCCCGTTATGTGAGGTCGAGTTTAGTTTAGTGGTAAACTCCCGTTATGTTCGGTCGAGGTTAGTTTAGTGGTAAACTACCGCTATGTGTGGTCAATGTTGGTTTGGTGGTATCCTACTATTATGTGTGATCGAAGCTAGCTTAGTGGTAAACTCCCGTTATGTGTGGTCAAAGTTAGTCTTTTGGTAAACAAAGTTGTAGCCTACCCTTGCATATGGTCCAAGTTGGTACCTACTCGTTATATCATTTGTCGTTGTGCCATGGACATGTTGGATACAATCTACACATAAAGCTACATATATTTATATATATACAGGAACACCGCATAGTACAATAGACTTGTACGATAATATCGTAGTGCTATATATCTAGTGTATGTACTAGCATGACAGTGTTATACACATGCCTGTTAGTGTTTTATGCCTATATATGGTTACATTGGTCTGCTTAAGGATCCCCGTGCCCTCCCGAAAACAACCTGCCTGTAACAACTTGGTAACTGTATATTTCATGACTACGGCCTTGTTAAATCATTTCTGAACTGAAGTCCATACCTTGCGGGACGTTGATAAGCAAACAATAAAGATAAAATGAACAGCATATAATTCACAGCAGTGTTCTGAGGGAGTAACATTTTAGCGGGGCTGTATTGTGATTAGAACCCTGGACTTCAGATTACTAATGCTGCTGCTATAACAAACTGAGTAACCCGGTCAATGTAAGTGTCCTGGTCCTGATGGGCTACAGTTACTTTTGTACATCCACAATGAAATAAATGAAAGGTAACTGTACATGTATATACGAAATAAAACATTGCACTGGGATGGGGATCCTTAATAACAATGCTGTGATATAGTAGTTGTTGTGTGAAACAATACCCTTGTTTGTGGTAACATTGAAGTGCCATGACTATGTTTGGTAGCATTGCTATATTGGTTTGGTATAGTTTTGTATTGTTTAACGTCCTATCAACAGCTATGGTTATTTAAGGACGGCCTCCCCTGTGTGCAAGATGCATGCGGGTAGTGTATGCATGTGTGTTTTGGGAGGCTGCGATATGCTCGTGTATGTATCCTTGTGATAGCGCAGAATTGATGCCGACTTTATAGTGCTACCTCACTGAAACATACGGCCGAAGACACCAAACAGGACACCCACCCGGTCACATTATACTGACAACGGGCGAACCAGTAGCCGCACTCCTAAATTCCTGAGCGTTAATCAGGAGTAGAAACATTGTTATATTATGGACATTTACGGTGCCCTTGTAGTGTTATAGAAAGGTGAGCGTAAAATGCACAGTGACTACACATTTAAACTTTTGTAATATATACATGCAGTAAGCCAACATAGACTTACACTGCATCACACAGATGTTTCGTCTTTCTAGGACATCTGTGATGCTTAGGACCAAAACGTGGCCAACAAGATTGTATGGTAACCTTGTGATGTCATACATCTGACCGTTACCGTATTATATCACACGAATAAATTGTTACCTATCTATCAGAAGCTGCAGCACGCTCTTGCGAATAGTATGTGCAGTGATCTGTAGCAGATGGAGAAGTACTGTTTGTAGTGAGTGATTTGGAAACTACCTGCAGGCTGTAGTATACAGATATATTATCACCTTCCTAATCTTAAATGTTTTGCATTGTCTGTTGATTGGTTGTATCATATGTAATTCAAGAAATAAAATATCAAAATCTTCTAAGACATTGGATCTTGAGATGACATTTGGTTGTGATATATACCGGAAGCAGTTCAAAATTATTTAATGACAATGTGAAAATATAGCATTTCGTCTGCGCTTTGTGTGTTAAGAAACGTAATCACATGATTGTGCCTCAACATATAATATGTGACCTTTTTATTCCTGCTGTATAATTATATGTATAATGTTAAAACAATGTTTATTTGTTTGCTTTAATATGCAATCCCCCCTAACATCAATTCTCAGTATACTAGTAGGTGATGCTATCATCAAGTGTACGTATACTAGTTAGATACATGGTGATGCTATCATCAAGTGTAAGTATACTAGTTAGATCTATGGTGATGCTATCATCAAGTGTAAATATACTAGTTAGATATATGGTGATGCTATCATCAAGTGTAAGTATACTAGTTAGATCTATGGTGATGCTATCATCAAGTGTAAATATACTAGTTAGATATATGGTGATGCTATCATCAAGTGTAAGTATACTACTTAGATATATGGTCATGCTATCATCAAGTGTAAGTTTACTAGTTAGATATATGGTGATACTATCATCAAGTGTAAGTATACTAGTTAGATCTATGGTGATGCTATCATCAAGTGCAAATATACTAGTTAGATATATGGTGATGCTATCATCAAGTGTAAGTATACTAGTTAGATCTATGGTGATGCTATCATCAAGTGTAAGTATACTAGTTAGATCTATGGTGATGCTATCATCAAGTGTAAGTATACTAGTTAGATCTATGGTGATGCTATCATCAAGTGTAAGTATACTAGTTAGATCTATGGTGATGCTATCATCAAGTGTAAGTATACTAGTTAGATCTATGGTGATGCTATCATCAAGTGTAAGTATACTAGTTAGATCTATGGTGATGCTATCATCAAGTGTAAGTATACTAGTTAGATCTATGGTGATGCTATCATCAAGTGTAAGTATACTAGTTAGATCTATGGTGATGCTATCATCAAGTGTAAGTATACTAGTTAGATCTATGGTGATGCTATCATCAAGTGTAAGTATACTAGTTAGATCTATGGTGATGCTATCATCAAGTGTAAGTATACTAGTTAGATCTATGGTGATGCTATCATCAAGTGTAAGTATACTAGTTAGATCTATGGTGATGCTATCATCAAGTGTAAGTATACTAGTTAGATCTATGGTGATGCTATCATCAAGTGTAAGTATACTAGTTAGATCTATGGTGATGCTATCATCAAGTGTAAGTATACTAGTTAGATCTATGGTGATGCTATCATCAAGTGTAAGTATACTAGTTAGATCTATGGTGATGCTATCATCAAGTGTAAGTATACTAGTTAGATCTATGGTGATGCTATCATCAAGTGTAAGTATACTAGTTAGATCTATGGTGATGCTATCATCAAGTGTAAGTATACTAGTTAGATCTATGGTGATGCTATCATCAAGTGTAAGTATACTAGTTAGATCTATGGTGATGCTATCATCAAGTGTAAGTATACTAGTTAGATCTATGGTGATGCTATCATCAAGTGTAAGTATACTAGTTAGATCTATGGTGATGCTATCATCAAGTGTAAGTATACTAGTTAGATCTATGGTGATGCTATCATCAAGTGTAAGTATACTAGTTAGATCTATGGTGATGCTATCATCAAGTGTAAGTATACTAGTTAGATCTATGGTGATGCTATCATCAAGTGTAAGTATACTAGTTAGATCTATGGTGATGCTATCATCAAGTGTAAGTATACTAGTTAGATCTATGGTGATGCTATCATCAAGTGTAAGTATACTAGTTAGATCTATGGTGATGCTATCATCAAGTGTAAGTATACTAGTTAGATCTATGGTGATGCTATCATCAAGTGTAAGTATACTAGTTAGATCTATGGTGATGCTATCATCAAGTGTAAGTATACTAGTTAGATCTATGGTGATGCTATCATCAAGTGTAAGTATACTAGTTAGATCTATGGTGATGCTATCATCAAGTGTAAGTATACTAGTTAGATCTATGGTGATGCTATCATCAAGTGTAAGTATACTAGTTAGATCTATGGTGATGCTATCATCAAGTGTAAGTATACTAGTTAGATCTATGGTGATGCTATCATCAAGTGTAAGTATACTAGTTAGATCTATGGTGATGCTATCATCAAGTGTAAGTATACTAGTTAGATCTATGGTGATGCTATCATCAAGTGTAAGTATACTAGTTAGATCTATGGTGATGCTATCATCAAGTGTAAGTATACTAGTTAGATCTATGGTGATGCTATCATCAAGTGTAAGTATACTAGTTAGATCTATGGTGATGCTATCATCAAGTGTAAGTATACTAGTTAGATCTATGGTGATGCTATCATCAAGTGTAAGTATACTAGTTAGATCTATGGTGATGCTATCATCAAGTGTAAGTATACTAGTTAGATCTATGGTGATGCTATCATCAAGTGTAAGTATACTAGTTAGATCTATGGTGATGCTATCATCAAGTGTAAGTATACTAGTTAGATCTATGGTGATGCTATCATCAAGTGTAAGTATACTAGTTAGATCTATGGTGATGCTATCATCAAGTGTAAGTATACTAGTTAGATCTATGGTGATGCTATCATCAAGTGTAAGTATACTAGTTAGATCTATGGTGATGCTATCATCAAGTGTAAGTATACTAGTTAGATCTATGGTGATGCTATCATCAAGTGTAAGTATACTAGTTAGATCTATGGTGATGCTATCATCAAGTGTAAGTATACTAGTTAGATCTATGGTGATGCTATCATCAAGTGTAAGTATACTAGTTAGATCTATGGTGATGCTATCATCAAGTGTAAGTATACTAGTTAGATCTATGGTGATGCTATCATCAAGTGTAAGTATACTAGTTAGATCTATGGTGATGCTATCATCAAGTGTAAGTATACTAGTTAGATCTATGGTGATGCTATCATCAAGTGTAAGTATACTAGTTAGATCTATGGTGATGCTATCATCAAGTGTAAGTATACTAGTTAGATCTATGGTGATGCTATCATCAAGTGTAAGTATACTAGTTAGATCTATGGTGATGCTATCATCAAGTGTAAGTATACTAGTTAGATCTATGGTGATGCTATCATCAAGTGTAAGTATACTAGTTAGATCTATGGTGATGCTATCATCAAGTGTAAGTATACTAGTTAGATCTATGGTGATGCTATCATCAAGTGTAAGTATACTAGTTAGATCTATGGTGATGCTATCATCAAGTGTAAGTATACTAGTTAGATCTATGGTGATGCTATCATCAAGTGTAAGTATACTAGTTAGATCTATGGTGATGCTATCATCAAGTGTAAGTATACTAGTTAGATCTATGGTGATGCTATCATCAAGTGTAAGTATACTAGTTAGATCTATGGTGATGCTATCATCAAGTGTAAGTATACTAGTTAGATCTATGGTGATGCTATCATCAAGTGTAAGTATACTAGTTAGATCTATGGTGATGCTATCATCAAGTGTAAGTATACTAGTTAGATCTATGGTGATGCTATCATCAAGTGTAAGTATACTAGTTAGATCTATGGTGATGCTATCATCAAGTGTAAGTATACTAGTTAGATCTATGGTGATGCTATCATCAAGTGTAAGTATACTAGTTAGATCTATGGTGATGCTATCATCAAGTGTAAGTATACTAGTTAGATCTATGGTGATGCTATCATCAAGTGTAAGTATACTAGTTAGATCTATGGTGATGCTATCATCAAGTGTAAGTATACTAGTTAGATCTATGGTGATGCTATCATCAAGTGTAAGTATACTAGTTAGATCTATGGTGATGCTATCATCAAGTGTAAGTATACTAGTTAGATCTATGGTGATGCTATCATCAAGTGTAAGTATACTAGTTAGATCTATGGTGATGCTATCATCAAGTGTAAGTATACTAGTTAGATCTATGGTGATGCTATCATCAAGTGTAAGTATACTAGTTAGATCTATGGTGATGCTATCATCAAGTGTAAGTATACTAGTTAGATCTATGGCGATGCTATCATCAAGTGTAAGTATACTAGTTAGATCTATGGTGATGCTATCATTAAGTGTAAGTATATTAGTCAGATCTATGGTCATGCTATCATCAAGTGTAAGTATACTAGTTAGATCTATGGTGATGCTATCATCAAGTGTAAGTATGCTAGTTAGATCTATGGTGATGCTATCATTAAGTGTAAGTATACTAGTTAGATCTATGGTCATGCTATCACCAAGTGTAAGTTTACTAGTTAGATATATGGTCATGATATTGATATGTATTGGTATGTAATATCATCGACGTTGAAATAAGCACGTCCACACTTAAACTCCGAGAGAGATATTTCCTTTTTTATCCAAATCTTACTTAATCATGTGACGAGCATGAATTAAGTTGACACCAAAAATCAATTGTAAAATAAAATGTTTCCCAAACTATGTGAATATGCCTGTTTCCGAAAAAAACCGCTTTGATGGTATCAGATATAAAATGGCTATTTTCGTGTTCTATTACACTAATAGGTTTTAGGACTCAGTGTTTCATACGATTGTAATCCCTACCTTCAATTTGTTCCGGTAAGTGCCTCTGAGTAGTCTATATAGGTGATTGTTGACATATTTTACCTTGAATGAAGTCTAGATATTGAACTTTAGAAAAACATATAGTTTTTGGAGATTTTAATAGGGGAAGGCGGATTGATATGGGGTCAAATGTCAGGGGTGTTCCCGTCCCACTTCACCGCTTTGGCTTGTAAAACTTCTGGTTGTCAAAAGCAGACGTTTATAGCGCTCTTATATGCCATTAAACCGCAAGAAATGGCATTTGAAGCCTTTGCCAGGTATGTATCTGTGAATCTAGACAGTTGCCACTAGTGTTGATCTTTTACTATTAACGGTATTAGATTAAAAGCTTAGAAATACCATATAGTAAATTATTAAGCTATGTGTGTCCTTTGTTGGGTACTAGATAAACACTAGTTAGTTTGATTTGGTACCATAGCACTCATCGTTTTAACATGGAGCTATAACAGTGATTATTTGACTGGGTACTACACTATAAGTATACTAGAACTTACATGACTGACTTTTTACTGGACAATCAATGACTCTGACTTTGGAAATAAAAATCGATGACTTTGACTTTGTACTGGACAATCAGTAACTTTGACTTTGGAATTAAAAATCAATGACTTTAAATTGGGCTAGAACATGAGCGACTTTGATTTTGTACTATACCATCAATAAATGTGACTTTGTACTGTAACACAATGACTTTGTCTTTTTTCTATATCTGTAATTTAAATCAGGGACTTCGACTTTTTACTTAACCTTCAATTGATTTGACTTTGCACTAGAAAACCAATGACTTTAACTTCTTTCTATAACTGTAACTTAACAGTATCTGTTTAATTCACTTCATCCAATTCATACACCACAACAAAGTTACTATACATACCACACAACAAAGTTACTATACATACCACCCAACAGAGTTGCTATACATACAACACAGCAAAGTTACTATACATATCACACAACAAAGTTACTATACATACAACACAACAAAGGTAATATACATACAACACAACAAAATTTATATACGTACATAACAACAAAGTTACTATATATACCACACAACAAAGTTAGTATACATACCACACAACAAAGTTAATATACATACCACACAAAGTTACTATACATACCACACAACAAAATTTATGTACGTAAATAACAACAAAGGAAGTGTACAAGCATATAATACTTTTAACCGTAAAGTTAGGAACGTACTTTTTGTTAGAATCTACTAACGAAATCAGAAAATGTGTTTGATATCCGATAATGTAACAGTACACTGCTGTCATTGTGCAACATTTCTGTTAAGTGCACTGGCTTGAACATTTCGGCGGCATAGACATCAACAGAAAGACATTTGAGGAATAGAATTGAAGAATTTATTATGGAAATTTTTCTTTTGTTAAGTATATATATCGTATGTCAAAGAGAACTAGCAATACAACACATTTAAATAACAATGAAATAAAATATTTCTTAAAGATCCCCGGTATGCTGCACTGTGATTTGTCGTATATACAGTAACCTCTCCTTGATTAAGTTTTGAATAACTGCAGGACATTTTGGCCAGGAGACTTCCTTTGACCGGGTAGCTCAGTCGGTTAGACCGACAGTATAACAATTTGAAGTTCGGTATGTGAATCCCGGTCTACCCTAGTATAACGTTTTATATTTATAACATTGCTTTTGATAATAATTTTGTTTGTTCAATTTCGTTATTTTTATAAAGGTCCCGCAAGGTATGGGGTTCCTTTCAGAAATGATTTATCGAAGGTATAGTCGTGCTAGAACAGTTTCCGAAAGAAAGGAACAGTATTTGGCAGTGGTACGGGAATCCTTAAATAAATCATATCCAGCCACTTACAAATAATACATTTTTATTTCTATTTTAAAGGTAAGCATGTTTATTTGTGTTCCCGAAAGATCATACTCCCAGAGGCCATATTAAACTGAAAAACGACCAAAAAACGCTCTGCAAACATGTTTTCATAATTTACTATTTGAGCAAAATTTTAAAACCAGTTGATGTTCTTTCTTTGCCATGAATTTCTCGACTTTTTAGGCAGTTTCTGTTTTTCTATCCTATCAATTAAGATATGTCGGAGGTAATCATCCACTTCACCACCAAACCTTGAACAAACTTCTTCCCATAATTGGAAATCTGCGTACTATTGCCTGGCATTGTGCACTGCCCGATGATCGACCCTTTTGCATTTTGATTTGTCTAAATAGCACTGCCAAGGGAAATCCGTTAACTGTTGCTGATTTAAATCGAGGATTCCCGATTGTATTGCGAGTGCCGGACGTTTCAGGTCAACATGACATTTTGACAAAATAAATCTCTTAACATGGTTTCAGTCAATCAGGGTAAAACTTAAAGCAGAAACGAACGTAATGTTACAATTACGATTAATCTGTATGCAAAGGCTTTATATATATACGTGATAATAACGCGTTAACAAAAAATGCTAATCTCTGAACGAAAAATACAACAACATGATTTGAGGTTGAGGAAACATCAAAACTAAAGAAAGGTCATGATGAAAGCTTCAATGAAGACGATTGGAGTCCATGCGAATGGCATTAATATTGGTATGACGTTCACCAAAATATTAACTGGTATACAGAAATAATTGGTTCATGTTTAGATTGAAAAGAAAGTGGACAAACGAAATAATCATTATAAATGTTTAAGACAGGTTTGCATATATTAGTAAATAAAGCACTGATGAGATTATGACATAACCTAAGTGTTCGATCTACTGCCCACTCGGCAGCATTTTATCTTTCAGGTCAGATTGTTTCGAAAACTCCAAGGCTTCAATCATTACGCTACGGCTTACAGGTCTAATGCCAAGATAATCAAGGAGTTTGTCATTTTGATCCTCTTTGCTGCGCCCATTCGTTCGCATTTCAACAAGCACTTTCTTCTCTTGCAGATTTATAATTCCTTTTTGGAATAGTATGAATATGAGCTCGCGAGGTTCTAGTTCCCTTAAAAGGTCGGTATAGTTTGCTTGAATGGTCGACGCCATACTGACTACATCGGATGCAGTATTTTGCTTGGTTATTCCCACAACGATTTCCTTCAATGCCTTGTAACCTGCATACATTTTGTCGTGATGTTCTTTTTCGACATTCTTTAACTGAGAAATAGTTTTTTCCAAATGGTCCATTTTGCTGTTGATTTCATTCAACATAACATTAGAACTGTGCATAGTAGTACCTGAAGGCAGGAATGCTGGATTTTGTAAATCATCTGTTGGTTGATTCATTGTTAGATAAGGGTTTTCAGTAGCGATCGCTGGAATGGAATCTCCTTTAAGTGTAATCTTCCTCATTTCTGTAATTGTGTCTGCCATTTTCCTTTCAAAGTTCTGAGGAAGTTCTTCCACTGCGTCAGCCTCCAGCGATGAGATTCGCTTCAGGACATAGGACGTATAGACATCTGTTGGCCAGTCATGCCAAGAAGATTCACATGGGGAAGATTGGGAAGGGAAAGGCAATGGAGGAGGATCTTCCACGGGACTAATATAGTCACCT